>NW_026992252.1:358249-404062 GCF_028769735.1 Zonotrichia leucophrys gambelii
CACAAAAACAGGCATATCTCAGGAGCAGAACAAGAAAGGAAGGAGCCAGCTCTCCTGGTGCCTAAAACCAGGAACACCACGAAATCAGTTTCCTTAGGTCATTTTCCAAGCTGGTTGGCTGAACCCCAGGCAATGGCTGGTAAAGGGTGCTGAACTGCAGGTGGTAAATTAACCCAAGCAAGGAAGGTGATTTTCCTTATTTATAGCTGTCCCTTTTCCTACTGAGATTTGGATCAGTGATTGTCCCAGTCTGAGGCAGTTGGATTCTGCTTAAAAGAAGTAGAGAGAGAGACCCTCTCAGAGCTCAGCAGCAGGCTGTAGGATTTTGAGCATCACTTTTGTGCTGAGTGTTTCAGTAGCAGAAACCTGATCCCAGTTTCTTCTGAGGCACTGCAATGAATTTAGGCTTTTCTCTCAAGATTTCCCCTCCATTATCTTCTGCCCTGAACACAGTCCACAGCTTGATCTTAGCTAGGGGCAAGGTGGGTGAGGTTTTGTAGACCAGGAGAGACATTCCTGCTTGCCACACATCTGAGAAATCAGGTGCTTTGGAGGGAGAGGGAGAAGTTAGATTCCCTGAGGTCTCTACATTTCAGAACAAACATCTGCCTCAAGTATGACCTAAACCTCTGTCAGATACACTTGTGAAGTGTGTCTGAATTTGCAGTGTGAGCCCAGCACATCCCTCTGGCAGGGAGGGATGATTATGGACAGAAAGCAGTTCCTGTTCCCCATAACAAACATCTAACTGGCATATTAGGGACAAGATTAGGAGTTTTAAATGGAATTGATTCAGAAATACTGATGAATAAACTGGCTGCTGCAGCAGGTAGCCTAACAAAATTGAAGCAGCCTTTATAGTAATCTCTATTGCCATTAGGAACTAGCCAGTGACAGATTTCAAAAGTACTGCCAAAGTAAAGAAGTATGAAGAGGCCGGGGACCAAGACCACAAATTGATAGTAGAAGCACTTAGTACAGTTCAAGATAATGTGTCTTTAGCTTTCAGTTGTATACAAGCACAGTTATGGATACAAGCAACAGCAGCTCTGATCATATAGGAAAGGGGTGAAGGTAATTTTCCAGCTGCAATTCGGAAAATTGAGTGAGATAATGCATTTGATTTTGAAAGGAAGTTTCAATCCTGGTGGACTATGGTGAATTTCACCTATGATCCTGTTTCTAATGTGGCCACTGCCTTTGTGCTTACCATATGTAATGCCACTGTTTATGTTATCCATCCCATCATTGCCCTAAGATTAAACCATGAAGAAACAATACTCTATCCTTCAGAACATCGAGTGTGGGCACCAAAAGATGAATGAAAAGTGGCAGACAGTAAACTTAGAATCCTGCATCACTAGAGAACAAATGAGATTCATTTGTGAAAGCAATACTGCTAATGCCCAGGATGTGTTTGGACACTGAACAGGGTATTTGCCACTTTGAAATTCATCCAGTCACTGACCAGAAAACTGTGCTCGTATATACTGCAAAAGGGCGTATGTTTGAGAACTGCTTGTGCTGCTGTACAAATTGATAGCAATGATGTTATGCTGTTTAATAGAAACCATTCTAATCTCTGTATTTGTAATTTTGTTAAGATTATTTGGTGTGATTTTTTGTATTTGGTACCAGTAACATCCCACCAGCTGATTACAGCCAATTACACAGTGTATCACAGACTACCACCTACCCCTATTGGGGCGAACCTTACATTGGTAAAACAATTAATTAAGCACCAAGACCTATTAGAAGTCTTGAAAGGAATCCAAGAAAGTGGAAAGAAAACCTTAATTACTGTCCAACATGATACAAAGGAGATAACCAGACTTCTACAAAGAATAAAATAAAATATAGATATCACTGGTGAGATGTGATCTTTGGGTGGTCACCAACTGCAAATGGAATCTTTAATAAGTTGTGCCACCCTATTCTAGTTTTACTAATATTAGTTGGGATAAGCTTAGGATTATCTATTACATTGTTAATTTGGAACTGGAGAATACTACAACGAATGGCTGTACTAACCTCTTTATCAAACGTACATAGTGAAGCATTAAAAGACACTTATTGTCATGAGAGTTTTCATTAAGTAAAAGAATTTACTTATTTCCTAGGAAAGGGGGGAATGAGACAGAGTAGGGATCCGTCCTGAATTAGGTGAAGTGTCTGACAACTGTGAAAAGTCAAACGGCCAGAGCTGAAGGAAAAACTGGCATGCCGAGACAGCAAGGAGACAGAGAAAGAAAAACAGAAAAGACCACGAGGTCAATTTGCCCCGACCTAGAAATTCCTTTGATAAAGAAGAACTGGTGCTAAGTGTCATGCAAGATGAATATGTATGAACTTATTGTGAAACTGTATGCATATGCATTTGGAAGGGGGATAAAAGGAGGTCTGAAATCTTCAGGGGTAGGCATGCCCTTTTGGGGAGGCTTGCGTCCGGCGCGCATCGCATCGTAATAAAAGCATACCGGGCTTTACAACTTTTACAAGTTGTGAGGTTTCTTCTTTTCTCTGCAAAACAACCACCTCACACAAGCCATTGCCACAATGCGAGCAGAAGCCATCAAAACATGCTTCAGATGTGGGAAGCCTGGACACAAACAAATATTGCTCAGACCCCAGAAAAAAAATAAAGTAACCTAATAGACGTCCCAGATGTAAAAAGGGAAAAGACTATACAAATCAGTGCCATTCTAAATATTACATAGATGGAAATCTTTTACCGGGAAAAGTGTTTCCCAGTGAGTAAAACCACTGTGTGAAGATATTAGTAATGGTAGCAGTGATTTAACCATCCAAAATTTCTCCAAAGACAGAACACTTGGGGAACTTTAACCAGATCCCACTAGCAAAATCATCAGCTGTTTCCTCAATGATTCAAAGTTCTAGGGGTTACTAATAGTGAGCTTATAACTGCTGTTATTTCTGTTTTCTATAGGTAACACCGATGAATAATGACGACTGTTATTAATATTAAATGAGTGTTTAAAAAATGTTGTCTTAACTTCCTCAGATGCTGCTGATGTATTTATTGTGTAGTGTGAATTCACTGATTTTTGCAATAAGCATTATTTATAAGGTATTGTTATAGTGTTTACAGCTGGCTTTTATATGCTTTACCATCTCTTTGTGTGATCACCTATAAGATGTGTCGTTTCAGGATCCTACTTTTTTTCTTGTTCTCTAGCTGCTTATGTATCTCTTAGACCAGGTTAGCTCTTTGGCTAGTTTCTGCACTAACTCTATGATTTGACCCAATGCTGTCTCATAATTTTAAGTATTTTTCAGAGTTCTAAGAAAAGATATTTGAGTTTAGTTGAAAGCCTTCTCCAGACTGCTAATCTTGTAGCTTTCCTCAGTTACTAATACAGAAGCACTCCAGCAGGGAGTCTAGCTGCAACATTAACTTCTTTTTCTGGCTTTTGTACTGGGTAATCAGTCTCTCATTCAGCTGTATTTCCTCCTCCTTCACACTTTCAGTGTCCAGATACAGATTCGCAGTCCTGTCTGTGACCACTTTCAGATCTTTGAAGAAGAGGTTTGCTGTGTTTGAAGCATCTTTATCCTGAAGGAAACTGCGGAGGGATGCAATTACTAGATGATTTGATTAGTCTTTAACCCTAAGGTTTTTACTCATAACTGCTATTCTTCAGAGCTTTGTTTTAAAATGTATTAAGTGACGTCCACCAATTAGAATTTGGGCTGTGGCCAGGCCCTAGCTCTACCTGGATAGGAAATTTGCCAACAAACACGGATGTTTTCTGCATCAAAACTAGATTCAAGTTGTTTTGGCTTGGCAATTTGACTTTACTAATATGACAGCTGAACCTACTTTTAAAGTGAGCTTGGAGAATCGTTATCTGAACATGATTTTTCAATTCTCTACTGATCTGAGGTTTATCAGCTGTTGCAGAATCTGGGATGACAGTTCAGTGTTATAGTGCTTAGTAATTCTATAATTTCACATGTGTTATTGATTGTGTGTATTATCTGATTAATTCTTAATTGCTGTCAGTTTCTTCTTCACTACATGTATTGTTTTACTCTGATGTTTCCTCATACTCATAACAAAAAAAATTTAGTAATGAAAACTTATGTTGTTATCTTACATGTCTCTATACAATTTTGCAAAACAAAACTAATCAATATTTTGTTTCTCATATCAGGACCCATTTTTCACTTCCAGGTCTCATTAGCACTCATTTTCCCCCTCATAAGCTTTTTCCTTTGCATTAACAGGTGGAAGAACTACCTTGGCTATTGAGGCAACCTGTAGAAGGCCTCACAGGTTTTACTGATGCCAGTCAAAAAACGTCTAAAGCAGGCCTTACTTGGCAACACAAATGGCTCAGTGAAATCCTTGAGGGGCTAGGAGGTTCTTTACAAGTTCTTGAGCTACGTGCTGTTATCAGGGTGTTTGAAAAATGGCCCAATGATCCCATTAACATTGTTTCTCATTCTCTCTACATGGTAGGTGTGGTCGAGCGCATGGAGCGAGCATTACTGAAAGAAATTCAAAACCAGCGATTGTGGCAACTCTTGTTGCAACTGTGGCAGTTACTTAATTCTCGCAAACAGGATTATTTTATTACCCATGTAATATATGTTAGAAATAATTCATGCTATCAAATAATGTATTTTATAAAGATTGTGAAATCCAAACAAGTCTCGGACCACAAGCAGCCCGAGAGGTGGATGTCTACTCAAACTCCGAAATTCCTGGTGTAGGCCAGATAAAAATCGGCACTTTAGCCCAAGAATAGATGCACCCAACGGGATGATCACCAGTATCCCGAGTCATCGGAAACCGCCCAAGACCGATCATCGCCCTGCGGATAACATTAATCAAGATAGCCGAAGTCGCCAGAAAGATACATGTGAATATGTGACTTCCCAGGATTCAATCAACGCTGGCTATCAACCAGGAGACGGCCTTTGTCCAGCTCTGCACAGTGAAAGAACCAACTATGAATGTGAAGAGTTACAAATGAAATTTGGACTCCTTCGCCTCGGGCACAATAAACTGTATAAAACCTTGTCGCTAGAAGCGACTCTCGTGAATGGGGGGTATTTGATGCTATAGAGGTTGGATCCAGGTTCGCCCAGCGCCGATCCCGGGCTCAACACTGTCTCTTTGGCTGTGGTGGTTTTGAGGGCCGTATTTTGGTCGCAGAAAAAGATGAATAAATCTTTTCGCATTTTTATAATTTGGCTTTCGATTGATCATTTATAACACCCATATGCAGAGTCACTCTGGATTGACAGGAGGCCTGGCCTTAGGAAACTAGAAGGCTGACCAATTGGTGGCACCACTTTGGGTCTCTGCCTCTCCTAATATCAATAAGTTTAGCCAAGCCAGAAGAGCTCACGAGTTTTTTCACCAAAGTGCAAAAGTTTTACACAAACAATTCGGCATATCACTGCAGAATGCTCAAGGAATTGTCACAACCTACCTGCAATGCCAGGGTATGATTGGTGGATTGGGTCCTGGGGTCAACCCTTGCGGCCTGGGGCCATTGCAGTTATGGCAAACTGATGTAACTATCTACGCTTCTTTTGGTCGCTTTAGACGCATTCATGTAACCAGAGATTCATTTTCTGCCATGGTTTGGGCCACTCCTATGACAAAGCGAAGTGTCTTGTTTTGTCATTTGACACTTGTGAGGCTGCTTTGCCATAATGGGCTTGACTCAGGAAATCAACACAGACAATGGGCCAGGATATGCATCCCGATGGACCCAAGATTTCTTGGCTTGTTGGGGAGTGACTCCACAGGACAAGCTATTATTGAAAGGACACATCAGGTACTGAAAGGACTGCTTGAATTAAAAAAATAAGGCAGAGGATGGGCTGAGCCTGAAGGACAGAGTGCTGAAAGCAGTTTATGTTATGAATCATATACGGTTAGTAGGTAATTGCAGAAAACCACCAGCAACCAGCGCAACCTGAAAACATCAATTGCTCTCAGACCTGTGAATACTTTTGCTATACTTGGGTGAGATTAGAATGTGTGGGGTGTGGATTAGATAGGTAGTGTCAGTACAAAGGAGGAAGCTTCCAGAGGTGTTTATAGTGCAGACATGGGCACACCCAAGAATTCAATACCTGGGTGGTGTTATCCCAAGTGACAGGAATAACAGTTAATTCCCCTGAAACCTGTCAAGAAGCACTGAATTTGAGTCTCGGGAGCAATTGGGGCAGGCTATTTGGTGGTTTCATAAGGATCATGAAAAGCTCGAGCAAAAAGAGAGAGAATAAGATCAAGGCTTTTGAATGTGGGAAAGGAATGTTTATTCCTGGGGAGTTAGACCTAATCAGTGGGAACAAACGAAGCGGAGGTGGGAAGAGAAGAACCACAGAGAACAGAATAGGAGAAGGGCTCAAAGAGGAAGAGGCACAGTCAGTTTGGATTTTATCCCTGATCTCATAGGTGAAGGGTTTTTTACTGATGATAAGGATGAAGAACACTCTTAAATTAGATGTGCAGGTTTTCGGGGGTCTCCCTCTGTTACTTGTGATATGTGGCAACATCTGTAGTACAGAAGAAATTAACCTGCCAGGATGGCATCGACAGAATATGTGGCTTACTTGGGCCAATGCTACTGGGGTGGATTCCTTTTGTTTATCCTTAGCTATGCCAGGAGATCCTTTCCACACGTTTAACTGGTATCTCAATAAGTAACTTTACTGTTTTTGCAAAATGGATAGGAGCTGGAGGAAAACCATAAGTGGAAGAAAGTAAACCAAGCATGGAGAATTGCTTGTGTAACATAACCAGAGGTGGTACATATTGGACATATGCAAAAGGTTGGGGATTAGGCCGAACGACGAGGGCTTCCAAGCAGGTATGGTAACACAATCAACTGAATGAAAGTGGACTAGAGCCTCAAGAATTAGACTTCTTAGGATCGGTACCTGGAAATTATTGCTTGTTTTGCAACTACTTTTTAAACCCAAAATCAACTGATATGAGCAATGTTCTAGTCCCACGACCCAAAAATAATAGTCATCCTTAATCCCAATTCTCCATGGTGTAAGAACGTGACTAAATATTGCTACAATTGGACTTATCCTGGCAGTGCTGGTGCAAATGTGACTGTAAGAAAGCTTCCACCAGGTGTCTTTTTAATCTGTGGGGATAGGGCATGGCCCGCAATTCTGAGTAATTTGTTTGGTGATCCCTGTTACTTAGGAAAGCTAACCATGTTTGCTGCTAGCATGCACAAAATACTGAATCAGACTATTAGGAGAGTGGGACACAGCAAGAGAACCAAAAGAGCAATCACAAGCTTAAGACCTGATTGTGACAATCGCATAGAGTTCTGGGGTGCTCCAGCAAGAATAATAGCATCATTCCTTATTCCAGGTGTTGCTGCTGCTCAGGCTTTGGTAATGCTGAACAAGCTGGGATGCTGGACAGCCAAACAACTAAACATAACTGTAGCTGTGTCGTGGTTTGGAATGTGAGGAAATCTAGGGAAGTGATACAATACTTCCAGGCAGTGGAAACTGCACACGCCTCTGTGAAACACACACGTAAAAAACGAAAGAAACCCGGGAACTTCCTCTTTTCCTTCTGGCCAGGAGTGAGGTAATTCGGCTGGGCGGCCCCTGCCATGGGGCCGGGCCAGCTGGCCCTGCCATGGGGTTGGGCCTCCTTCCCCGGGCCGCCTGCCGGCCCCAAACACCCAAACATCGGCTGCTGGGCAGGGAGAGGGAGATTCTGCGGGGCCGGATGGAGTTGGCCTTACTAACACCTGTTTGCTTGCTACACCCTCCGCTCCCCAGCCTGGGAGCAGCCCCGGGTCTGTGCTGGAAATTTACCCCCGTGGAAGTTACCTGCAGCCATTTGGCAGGGGGAAGGAGGAAGCCACCACCCACCACCACCCCCTGCGTGCTGCTAAGTTCTGGCCTGGCTGATTAGATGCAAGCTGCCTCCCCAGCCGGTGACTCCCTGGCGGGCATCTGTAGCACCCAGCCCAACTGGGGTTAAGTTGACCATTTACAGGCTCCAGGCAGGATGTTAACCATTTCAATGCTTCAATCCTTTCTTGAGTGAGAGAAAGGAACAAGATGCAAGCATGTAAAAGAACAACATGAAGATATCATGGTCAGTGAGGAAGTTAAATTCCCAGATGGGAGGGATGAGGAGATGCCTTGATTTTAGAGCTGAAATCCTCTTGTAAACTATGGAGAAAATACTCTTTTCCCTAAAATGCATGAAACTATGAGGAGATGAAGGGTTCAAATTGATATTGCACAAAGGCCTCCATGTTAAAGTAAGCAGATGTTAAAGTATCTGTGATCCCATGAGAAGTTTGAACAGAGAAAAAGAGTAGTCCTGTGCCCCCAGGAGGAGATCTCTGTTCCCAGAGATAAAGATGATTTTAGAAATAGATAATGAGAACTTTTACCTTTTACCAACTCATCTTTAAAACAATACCCTAGAAGTCAACATGACCCATAAACAAGCTGTGGGAAGGCTTGTGGAAAATGGGAGTGGCTCCACAATAGCAAATTTCCCCAGGTGGCTGCTGTTCCGAGAGAAAGGGAACCACAAGAGAACTGCTTTCATCCTCTTGTGGAGAAGTCTCCATAACATTAACAAGAAGGACTCCTTTCCCTTAGTGAACTGAAGAAAAACTGTTTTAAAGGTGGTAAACTGACTTGAAACATTAGATTTTGTTTCTTTACATTGTCAGTGAAAGAAAAAAGGTTGTAGGGGAAGGAGAAGTGTTCTGAAGGGTTTATTTTAATTCTTACTACTTTTTTCTTTTAATTACTCTTCATAAAATTTTCTTTATACCCTTTTAAAGTTTTGAGCCTGCTTTACCTTTTCCCTAATCCTATCTCACAGCAGGAAGTGAGTACATTGGTGATTAACCAGCACTGAAACCCACCACACTCATCAGTGCATTAGTCAGGAAATCTCAAAATTGGAGAAATCTGAAATTGGCGAACCAAAACCACTACACGAAATTGGTGTTTCTGCCCAGTTTAAAACTGAAACCACCACAAGCTATTTTAAATCAGATGCTCACTGATTTAGATAGTATTAGACATGGCACACTGCAAAATAGAGCTGCTATAGATTTTTTGTTGTTAGCACATGGGCATGGGTGTGAGGATTTTGAAGGAGTGTGTTGTATGAACCTCTCTGATCATCTTGCATCCATTGACAGGAAACTCAAAGAATTACAAGATAACATGAAGAAATTGACAATGAATGACTGGGGTTTGGATGAATGGTTTGAGGGATGGGGAATAACTGGATGGTTGAAAGATATCGTAAAGGAGCTTTTTTATTACTAATAGTCATTATTATACTGCTTTGTGCTATTTCATGCATAATAAAATTGGTGACCCACTTGGTAGAAAATACAGTAAAAAGGGTTTGGCTGGTGCAAGAAGGGGGAATTGTAGCAATGTATCTGAACAACTTAGGCAACATTGTGCCCTAGCCAAACTATCTCTAGTTTATTCTTATCAGAGCCCTCTGGAATGCATCAAGGTTACTAAGACATAAATTGTACTAAATTAAGAAAGAAGAGGCTGAGAAACAGAATGCCAAGATCGCAAGAGCTAGATAACAGAGGGCTGTGAACCACCTGGACTGTAACCAATCACATACCCTGAAGAGTGTGTGCAGAATGCATGGACAAGATAGAAGTACCAATCAAGAAATGCATGACTAGTGTGTGCAGTAGTTTTAGAATGTATAAATAAGTGCATAATGTAAACAATAAATGGCTTCTGCTTAATCATATTGGTTAGTTGTACAGGAGTCCCATTTCCTGCAGAGAGCCAGGGCCTACTCTAACTAGCAGAGCTATGTTGGGAATTTAGCTGCTAGAAAATGGAAAAGTACAAAACCATGGCTAATTCCAAGTCCTGCACCTGTGTTGATAGCATGTCCTTGAGGCCTAGCTGTAGTGTGATAACAAACAGTGAAAGAGGCATGAGAAAAGAGAGATGTAACCCCTAAGGAATGAGGATGAGTTAATGCTATGGTTTAACCAATAGATTGCTTGGCTTACAGAATATTCATAAGCTTATTATTTGCTGTATAAGTGTTTGATACTTTCTTCAGTAAACTGGACCAGAAGGACCTGAGGGACTGGGACCGGACCGGACCTGAGGGGCCTGTGATGAACCAACTGGTGTCCTGGTCCCCTTCCTTCGACATAATGGTGACCCTGAACGCTGACCCCTCTCGTCTCGACTAAAAGAAAAAGGGGGAGAGAGCATGCCACGGTCAGGGAAGTTGGAGCTGGGTCTCGTACGCAGCCGAGACGGTGCCGGACCTTTGAAGCACCCTTGGGGTTCACATCGGTGACCTGAGCCATTACGTGCTGCCGGAGCCTGAAAAGCTGCAAAGAGCGCTCACGAAAGAGGTATGAAAAGGCAAGCAGCATATAAGTTATTAGCCGCGTATCTAAAATGGCAAGAGATAAAGGGGATAAATTTGTTATTAGCCTACGGATACGCTGAAGAAACTTTCCTTAACCCACAAACGGTTTATGAACTCTCAGAACAGAGAAAATCTGGGGATATATTGTGGGAAGCAGTGTTAGAAGATGATAAAACAGCAAAGAAACTGAGCCAGCCATGGCAAGTGATATACCACACACTGCTTCAGCATATTCCTGAATGCAAAGCAGCAGCCGCGGTTCGGGACGCCTGCAAAGCTATCCTACTCCAAACTCGGCATGGGCACAGCGGCGGTAGCGCAGCCGCGGGGGACCGAGGCGGAAGCCGAGCCAGCCGCCGTGGGAGCCGCCGCAAGAGCAGCCGCGGGAGCCGAGAAGCCGCGGCGGGGGCTGCGCCGCACCCAGGGCGGAGGAAGCCGAGCCGAGCAGCCGCGGGGGGAGCGCCCCGACCAGCGGTAGCTGCAGCGGAGTCAGCCCGCCGGCGAGCAAACAAAGAGCCCAGCGCGGGGGGGCTCGCCTGCTCCGAAGCTTCAGTTAGACAGCCATAAGAAATATGACTCTTGTCAACAAAAGAAAGATTCCTACTGCAATTAAGAGACCAGTGATAATAAACAAGCGACATCAAAGAATATCAAGACGATTCTCACCTAAGTGTTAAAAGGGACTTTTGTTTTTCCTAACAGACTTTAGACATCAAAAGCCCAAAACAACTTAGTCAGTAGAACATCAGACTTTAAAATTGTATTTTAAAAAATTTAAAAATGTTAAAAATGTGTTAAAGTAGTTATAGAAGTAAGATATAATGAGTGTGTTTTTTATATTTTTTAAGCTTTGTTTAGATGTGATAAATGTAAAAGCAAACACTGAATTCTAAAGAATTTTTCTACAGCTATACCTTAAACAGTGTTTTATTCCAGTTGTATGCAATGTGGCTTTGTTGTTCCCTAGGAAAAAATGTATTTCATATAGCTTTCATAATAGACTTGTAGAGTCAAAAGTAAACACGCACAATGAGATAAGAACTCAGAGGAAAAATTAAGAAATGAGAAACCCAAAGTTTTTTGATGACATGGTTTTAGCTCAAGCCCTGAAAGCTAAATTAAGAGTGGTACACATTTTAAATAAAGAAAAATAGTTTCGGTATAGATTAAAAGGTATAGATTAAAAGTTTTATTGAATTACCGATATAGAAGGTAATGCATAATATAATTGTTTTTAAATAAAAATTGTTTCCTTTTTTTTAAATTTAAAGGAAATGTTTGTTTTTTAAAGTGGTGTTTCCTACCCCAGCCACTTTAGAAGGCATAATAATAATATGAATAAAATAATAAAATATAAAATAAATAATAAAATAAAATAATGATAAATAATAAAATAAATAATAATAAAAAATAAAATAATAATAAAAATATATAAAAAAATTTAAATAATTAATAATTTCAAATTTTAATTAATAAAGGCATGGTTTTTAAAAACATATAACTAATAAAACATACAACATTTGATATTCATTTTGGGATATCACTTGCTTTTTATCATGATTGCAGGCAAACAAACTTTTGTTAACCAAAAGTTTTTTGTTAAAATTAAAATTATATTAAGTTATATAAAATTTAAAATCAGCTGATTTTTGTTAAAACTAAGTTTAAGTAATGTTAAACTCTGTTAAATTAAAATATTTAAAGTTTAAATATTTTAAATTTAAATGTTATTGTGTTTAAGTGATGTTAGATAAATTTATGCTTTTATGATAGGCGTTTGTTTTATGACCTGTGTGCAAAATATTGTTGTGAACATTAGAGAAACTCTCGTTAAAAGAGACAATCAGAAGCATTTATGAGTAGAACTGTTTTTGTTTAAAATATATTTGTTGTTTGATAATAGAAAGCAAACTTTTTTTTTGGCTTATTTTTGTAAACTATATTAGCACATTTGAGTTTTGTTTGAGCATTATAGCACATAGAATTTTTTTTTTGTATTTGTTATATAGCATGTCCTATAATTAGTGATAGCCTTTTTGATTTGTTTTCCTGGCTTAGATCCCTTGAAAAAGAAAAACCTTGCTAGATAAAAATACTGTTTAGTTGTTAAAATTGTCTATTTTTGTGTTGTAAAAAGTGTAACACAGTTAGCCCATAGAACTCTTTTTTTTAAAAAAATAAAAACAGGGGAGATGTTGGGAATTTAGCTGCTAAAAAATGGAAAAGTACAAAACCATGGCTAATTCCAAGTCCTGCACCTGTGTTGATAGCATGTCCTTGAGGCCTAGCTGTAGTGTGATAACAAACAGTGAAAGAGGCATGAGAAAAGAGAGATGTAACCCCTAAGGAATGAGGATGAGTTAATGCTATAGTTTAACCAATAGATTGCTTGGCTTACAGAATATTCATAAGCTTATTATTTGCTGTATAAGTGTTTGATACTTTCTTCAATAAACTGGACCAGAAGGACCTGAGGGACCGGGACCGGACCGGACCTGAGGGGCCTGTGATGAACCAACTGGTGTCCTGGTCCCCTTCTTTCGACAGAGCTAGGTAGTGATATACACACAAATACACATATACACACACGTCTGTTTTTCTAGGTGGGACAGCAGCCGGATGCACAGAGCTGTGTATCTAGAGCTATGTCCCTGGGCGTGCCCAGCCTGTGTGTGCACACAGGAACACGTGCAGAGCTAGTGTACATACACATAGGTACTTGCTCAGTTGCAGAGAGCTCTTGTGCACTATGGTACTTGCTAGCAGCACACATTTGTGTACACTCAACTTGCTACATCAGCACCCATTATACAGACACTTATGTACAGTCTCTACTGATGCACATGTGCCTACAAGCATGACTTGTTTACACGTAGAGTTTTGAGCACGCCAATGTGTGCAGTGTTATGCATATTAATATATATACGTCTCACACAGCTATGCTCCCACTAGCAGAACCTCTGTATACTCACAAGCACAGAGCTCTGCACAGACCCACTCACACTTGAGTGTGTGTGATTCAACACACATGTAAACAGCAGTGTACACATCACGTGCACTTCAGTGTATCTATGTGAATAGTGCTGTGCACACCAGTACACAGGTACACTGTGCAAAGCAGGATGTGTACACTCACATCTGGGCACACTAGAAAAACACACGTGTACACAGAGCTGTACACACTGACACACACATATATAGGACTCTGTCACAGCTCTCCTGGCTCCGACACCTCTGTGGGTCTCCCGTGTCATGGCAAGGATGGGGATAGGAAAGGGGAGTGTGGGTGAGACATTGTGGTTCAGTTTAAAAAGCACCTCTTGTGCCTTTGGGGTGGGAGCAGACAGGCTTGTCATCTTGGACTGAAGGAGAGAAAGGTATCTGTGTCTAAGCTTTTGACACTTAAGCTCTTCTCTTTGGCAACTACAAGATGAAAAGTCTGAAGACTTATTGAAGTTGGAGGGAGACGACCCACCTTGCGTTGGTCAGCATCGACTCCACTTTATTAATCAATCAATCACCTTTTATAACAGTGTTAATCAAGTTCATGCATATTGCAAAATCTGAGCTCACAATAGGTCAGAGATAACATACCAACTCCACCTTATGTTTCCAATACCAAGATTTGGGTTCACAAAATTATTCTTGCTTTCCCAAAACAGCCAAAGATAGAACATCCACTTGTTATGAGAAAGCTGCCTGAGAACTCTGATGTGCAAGGCTCTCAAGACCTTCATGTTTGTCACTTTTACCTGTAGTTAAAAATAACCTGAGAACCTCTGCTGTTCACAGAAACAGGCTGTGAGAATCTGCTCCTTACAGCTGCTTTCTAAGCCATCTCTGAAAAAATCTCCAACAAAGACTAAGGAAAAAGAAAAGACTAGAGGTTTAGTAGCCTAGAGGAAGGCAAGAGAAGAGGAGAGAGGATCTTCCTTTTTTCCTTGGGGACTCTCTAATTAGCAAACCACAGGTCCTTTCAGTAAGGCTCACCTTCCCAACTAGCTAGACGGAGAAAGAACAAAAAGAAAGGAAGTACTCAAGGGTTGGCTGTATTCAGCTCTGCTCCTCTACTCGCCCCACAGCAAGGTGAGGGCATTGCTCAGAGACACTCAGGCATGTCCATATACTCTGGTTATGCAGAAAAGTGAGGAAGCTAAGGTGGAGCAGCAGGGCAAAGCTTGGTGATTCCAGCCAGCTCCCTGACTGCCCAGGAGGGACTAACTGTTACTTGTTAATCTCAGGTATTAAAGAGGAATTAACAGCTAAATATTGTAGTATTAATGTTGGGAATAAAAACAGGGCTAGGATTTATCAGCTTTAGTCAGTGTTTAGAACTAGAGTCAATATTTCTATGAGCTGCAAATATTCTGGTAGCTAAGCCTGTGTGCTACTGTGTGGCCCTTGGCTGTCAGCCCACAACAGGACCAGTGCTCTCAGTACAGATGGGGTCTGGTCAGAGCTCAGGAACTTGAGTGTTGCACTGAGGCAGATCATTGCGGCAGCTCTCAAGGGAGAGTCTCCCCTGGAAAACGAAGAGACTTCTAGAAAAACACTGAGCAGATGTTGCCCAGGGAGGTTGTGGCTGCCTCATCCCTGGAATTGTTAAAGGTCAGGTTGGACAAGGCTTGGAGCACCCTGGGATAGAGGAAGGCGTCCCTGCCCATGGCAGAGTGCCTATGGCAGGGGGTGAAACAAGATAAGCTTCAAGGCCCCTTCTAACCCAAACTATTCTGTGGTTCTGTGTGAAGGCATTAGCACAGAGGGGAGAGACTTCTCAGCACTATCACAGACAGACGTTTCGGCGGGGATCCCTGTGCCTTGGGGAGTAAGCACTGGATGCAGCACAATCCTGTGATTGGGAAAGGAGCTATTCAACAGTTTTGCATTAGTTCAACTCTCTGGTGCGTCTCGGTTTGGAGCAACCGCTGAAGGCTACCCACGCGGGCCCCCGAGATCCCCGCATAACAGACACAGCTCCCGATCCCCGGCACGCTACCGCCTATGCGGGCCCGCGCGGCACACGGCTTGGATATTCTGTGTTACTTGGTTTTTGTCGGATGCCCCCGCACTTGGCGAAAGCCTTCCCAGTCGCTGCTGGCGGCCCTCTGCTGCCTCTGGGCCAGCGACTTCTGCGGCTTACAAGACCATCGCACATCTAAGCCCGCTCCTGACTTTCGGCAATGCTGTGCGAATCGTGCCCAGCGCCACCACTGCCTCTGCTGGGGCAGCGAGCGCCGGGAATCCTTACGCTGAGTCTCCGCTGGCCGCTCCTTGCACAGACCAGCCCCCCGTCCGTGGCTGTCGTCCAGGAAATCCCGTGCACACAGCTTCTCTCAAGCGGCTTTTTATGCAGAGCGCGCCTCGCGCCGCCGCTGGGCTGGTGACCTCTGCGTCTCCGCGACCCTCAACACAGCCAAGCCAGTCCCTGACTCTCGGCAGAGCCTCGTACGAAACGCACCTGGCACTGCTGCCGCCCCCACTGGGGCAGCAAGTGCCGGGAGCTACTATGTTGTGCTTCTGCAGGCCGCCGCTTACACAGACCAGCCCCCGCCCGTGGCTCCTGTCTGGAAAACCCTGCGCACACGCTTCGCCCTGCCAGGCGTCCCCACTTGCCATCGGCAGCTCCCCCCGCCGGCTGCGGGATTGGTTGCGTCACTGCTCTGGGCTTCTGCCGCCTCCCCCCCCCCTTTTGCTGGGTCAGCGTGCACTGGAAACTTGTAGGGCCCAGTGCGGCAATGAGCGCTACTTTGTGCAGACTTGCCTCCCTGGTCTCCCCTGCGCCGACGGGTTGGGGGAACCTCGCCCGCTTCCTCCCCCGCGGTCTTCGCTCGGAAAATCCCGCTCACTCAGTTTTTCCCCAAGCGGCGGTCCCGCCAGTGCCGCCCCCGGCCTCTCCCGCCCCCGGGCACTCCGCTAATGGGTCAGCCCCGCTGGGCGTCCCCGAGCCACCACAAGCAGGCGCCCGCGCACAGCCCCCGTGGTCCCTCCGCCCGGAAAGCACCGCACCACTGGGCTAGTTCGGACGCCCCCACACCCGGCACTCCCCAGTCGCTGCCACTAATGGTAGCACTTCTCCCCAAGCCTCGGCCGGTAAGCTCTGGAAACCATCACGTCGAGTGCGCACCGGAAGCCCGCCGCCCTGAGCGCGCCGCTGCTCCACGTGGAGCAGCCACGCGACCTCCACTGAATAGCAAGCCCTGCGATCACTCCAACACTGTGACTCTCAACCTGCCAACCCCCAAGTGCTCTCGAGCCCCCACAAATCTCTCAATCTCACGCATCCCGCCAGCCACGGGGTCCCCACTCTCCTCCCCTTACACGTCCCGCCGTCATTTTTCTTCCGACCGTCCATATCTTAAAGCTTCAAGAGACCAGGACGGGTCCCATGTATTGTCTGAAGTTGACTTTTATACATTGGGAGGACGGAAATTACAATGTGGCCAGAAATAGTTATGAGGGTTTTCTAAGTCTCAGACCGACCCCCAAGCACACTACTCACACTTCAAGCATACTCTCAGCTCTTACTCTCACTAGTACTCACAATCCTCTAGATCTGCAGTTTTCAGGGGCTTTTCCTCTTCTTCCCCCTCTTCTTTTTCGTTATCCAGTCTTTGTAGTCTCTGGGGTGCCGACCTGCAATCACCAATGGTCACAGGAGAGGTCGTTCGATCTGCCAAAATCGGCAGGGGCATGCTATTCGTCCGAAATCTCCTGGGCCACAGAGAAGAGGTTTTATCTCCCGGCACGAACCCCCATTTGTGGGAAACGACTGCTCACTTTTAAAATTTCAAAGGTTTATTAAACCTTAAAAAATTAGAACAAAGGACTGAATAAGAAAAAAGTTTTCAGCGCTGGGAGCCCCCATGACTACTAGCAACGTGCTTGTCTACAAAATGGATGCTCTGCCTTTTGTACCCTTAGCCCCCTCCTAAAGTTTTGTCAGTCAACTCTTTCTCTGCCGTCTATTGTAGGAATGTGCCCCCTGTTGACGGAGTGACAAAACTATCCTTTGTCTCCTTAAAAAGGAAAAAAGCCCAGAAGTTTCTTTCCTCTATTAGCGAAAAAGACACATCATAGGACCTAGGGGACTTCACCTCGAACTTAAGGATAACCAATTGGACAGGAGCCAAAAAGTCCCGTCTGAGCAATTTACTAGAAAAATAAGACAACAAAGAAACTAATCGCTTCTGTGAGGTGTTTTACCAGGAGCAAGAACCTCTTGCACCTGGCTCTGTTTTTCTCTGTAAAGGGTTTTGTTATTTTGCCTTTTATTAAAACTTTTTTGTTTCCAACACTACCACAGAAGCCATCCTGCTGATTTTATGCCTTTTAAGGTAGCTGAACTATCTTGGGTGTGATATAGATCTCCGAGAGCATATAAGACCTGGCTCAAGGAGACCCCTATTTCAGTCTATTGGTGGAGATTACTTTCTTACATCTTGATTGGAGGTCAGGTGTTGTTACGCTGCACCTCCTGGTAACAAGCTGGCCTTCTCTAAATGTCCTGACTGCTAAGGCTATTAGAAGGGGGAGGGAAAAGGGGTCTATGGGGGGGGATATATTACAATAACATTACTATACATTTACATAATATGTATCTTTTAATTGTGAGAGCAAACTATTACATTACTCATCTATTACACTAACAAAATTACCCTGACTTGAAAAATAAAAGCAAGGCACCCACTGTAGAATATGACTGGAGTTTAAACTATTTACTAAAAATTATCTTGTTGATATTTCTCCCTTGCATCTAACTCAGAGTACATAAAAAAACCTGAAAGCCTATTGAATACAAGGTGACCCCCGAGGCAGGGATTTATTGGCATCTGACTCCAAGGCTGCGGAATGCTGAACACTCACTTTATTAAAACTATACTGTATTACATTACAACTATATTAAAGAGAGATACTATATTATACTATACTATATCATACTACTAACTGAAAAACTCGTGACTGTCTGCAGACCTACAGTCCACACAGCTTGGACCTGATTGTTTATTTTAATTAACCTATCTCCACCAGAATCCAATTACCAAATTCTTTCAGGTAAACAATTTTCCCAATACATTCCACATATGCAAAACACCAGGAGCAGCAAGCAGAGATAAAAATTGTTTTCCCTCTATGCTTCTCCAGGGAAAAACCTGAGAAAGAGAATAATGTCTCTCTCTGTTCAGAGAATGTGAATGCCACAAAAGCCCTTTTAAGAGTCTCATTGAGTGAGTTTTTGGGGCCTTGCATTTTAATTGGTGCAGTGAAGCAGGGTACTCTTGAGGTGATGAAGAGGTATTTTATATGGAGATAACCGCCAGTCACGGAATAAAGGAGAAATTAATTTTCAGTCGAAACATATATTCTCCATTAGAAAAGTAATGGAAACATCGGCAAAAATTGTCCTTAACTGCTCTGCACTGGTAGAGTTACTAAAAGCTTATAAAGCTTGTCCAGCCCCAAACAGGAGATGTGGGGTGAGGAAATCGAGCACTATCTGCAGTAAGTTGCTGAGAAAATCCAAATTTTGGCAAAAGAAAAGACAAAAGGCCTTAGTAAGGAAAAAGGTCTGGTATCCATATGGGTGGAGGCTGGACTCAGAGCTGCAAAAAAGAGAGAAATAGGTTGCCCAGTAGCAACAGAAAGAGCTAATTGGGTTACAAATTGCCTAGGAGGCTGAAACAATTGCCTGCCTCAGGGCGGACTGAGAATTGAATGCACAGAAGATAGCCCCAAACCTGAGAAACCTCGTCTGAAGGAGCTCATCCAGAGACAAAGAGCTTTAGATTTGCACATTAGCACTGCTGGGGAAAGTATGGAAAATGAACCAGGGTTTTTCTGCTTGGAGAAGGAGGTGGGCCTCCCCGAATATGATGTCACCTTTCTCCGCTCCCTGGAGGAGGGGTTTGACTCAGCAAAGCCAACCCCCTCCTCTCCCTAAGTTCTGCCCTCTTGAAAATAAGGAATTTTTATACCCTAACGTGGAACCCGCGGTAATGTGTCTCACTCTGCACCAGATTTAGTTTTGTGGGAAGAGAAAAGAAAACGAAACAGAGAATGCTTTGAGAATTTCACTAATGGGGATGAATGAAATAAAGCTTGCCGACGAGGAAGAACATGGTGAAGAGCCCTGGTCTCTTGCCCAGCGAGCAATCCGTTGTGTGAAAATTTGGACTTGTTGGAGGGGGGAGAACCCATCCCTCCCCCCACTCCAAAATGTGCTAAAATTACCAGGAAAGTGTGGGAGGCGGCTGGTTTTCAAGCAATGCACAAGAAACAGCTGGTGCCCCCATCAGCCTTCTCCCATGTTACTGTTATTTATTGCAAACTTTAAGGATCGAGACCGAGAAAACAAACTCTCAGTGTTGCCCTCAATAAGTGAACTAGAGGAGGGTGGCAAATCCAAATATCCTAAAAGGGTCCCTGAAAATGGAAATTCAGTTGCCCTGTATTCTCAACGAATCTTTCCAAAATGCTCCTACATTGCCACCTTCTGGTACAAGTGAGTATAGAGCCTTGTCTGACACTAGAGGCAAAGAACAGAATTGACGAAGTCATTGCGGATTAAAGGCCACAGGTGCCTATGGTAAAAAACAAAATACCAACAGATGGATGGTCCTTTCTTTTTAAGACCGGTCCAAGTGGGATCGAGTTTTCTTTTTCTCTCCTCTTACAGTATTCCAAGTGAAGACGTGTTCCATGAGAGGATGAAGTGACAACAGGACTGAAGAGTTGCTGTTCTTCACTGCATTGATTGTTTACACGTTTTTATCCTAATAGTTGAAAGATATTTATGTCTGTACGTGTTTTATAAAAGTTGGTTGCAAGCAATTTTTAATGACGTGTTTTCTCTCTGGTTACCACAGTGGATAGAGAAGATTCCTCCCTAAATTTAACTTAGGTTTTCAGATGATTATGAAATCAAATTTGTATATCTCTTCCTATCTCTTCAGAACAAAGCATAAAATTACTATACCAAGGGAAGCGCATGTATTAACGGTAAACAATGTGTAACGCATGACTGGGTAGAAGAAGGGGATTTCAAACTGTCAGCGACCCCTGGAATGAGGGAGAAAAGGGGCTAACGGAGGAGCTGAAGTGATAGCTGGAAAGTTCTCTACAGCTGTAGATGAAAAAGGCATAAGTGGTTAAGCTGACAAAAGAGAAGCAGCAAGATTCTGGGTTTGAAAACCAATGAAGGGTTTGGCAAAGTTGGAAAGGTATTCGGTCCAAACCCAGGACCCTGACTGAAATTAGATGCTGAAGAGGTTGGAATGACTCGAATTTTGTTATATCTTTGACCCCCATCCCTGTAGCAATCCAGACTACTATGTAGTAGGATTTTTACTAAATGTAATTTTCCCATGGTGCACACTAACTTTTTCCTCTTTCCCTGGGTATGGGTCCTGGGGATGGCGCTGAAACCTGATTGGTGAGGACAAGGGTGGTTATCGGGAACAGGTACATTTGTCTGGGTTAGAACAATACCCGGACTGTAGCAGGCTCCATGGAGTTGGCTAGGGCCTCGTGGTGGGCTGAGACTTAACAGTAGGAATTGCTGAGTCATGATGAGACACCAAAATAAGCTCCTGTCTTCTGCCTCTCAAACCCTAGCTTATCTCTGTAATCCCATAGGTCACTTTTCCCCTAAACCTTACTATTGGACAAGTTTGGATCCCCCTATACCCTATAAAAAGGGGCTGTCTTAGCCCATTTGGCTGAAGAAGAGCTGTCGCTGGAACCCTTCACAGACCCCCCAATTAACCATCACTTTGGAACCGCCAGAACCTCTCTTTCTACTCTCTCATCTACTTCTGCCCCTGGCCCTATGGCACCTGAACCAAGCAAGCAAAGATCTGAAATCCAGAGAGAGCTGATAATCACTAAAGTGCTGAAATCCACTAAGCTTGCTTAGGGTAGCAAACGGCTACGACCTGACTGAGTATTCGAGCACTCTGTCTCCAAGAGAGACTGAGTTACCCGGATAGGACTGCCTTGCTCAGAGCTAAGCCTGATCTGAGGGCTGGGACCCTTCACTGGACCTGTAAAATTACAGACTACAAAAGGCAAAGCAACCTAACTATTGAATATGATGGGCTTAGGACCCTGCTTGAGTTCAGATTTATCCTATGATTGCTTGTGTACTTCTGAACTAGGCGAGCCAAACTGGATTTATGTTATGGCCAGATTTATCTTGTCCAGCTACAGACCATCTGTACTGTTACAGGAAAAGAGGTAAGTTTAACCATATTTGGATATGGAAACTACTGGTGTTGAAGTCTTGACCAAAAAAAAAAAAAAAACGATAATTTTTAACTAGCTACCCAGTACTAAGAGATTATAGCAAAAATTATGCCTCTGTGTGTGGGAGAGGGCAGGTCAGGCCTTGCTCTGGCAAGACAGTGTCCTGCCCCACACCCCCCAGCCCTAGAGCATCCCAGACCCACAGTGTCTGTCAATCATTTGCCACACCAGAGGCAGTGCTCCACTCTGCCTAACCCAGCTCCTGAGTGGCCGAATGACTGGATGTCCCACCTGGGAAGGAGGCGGTGGGGGGGGGGGAGCGGAACAAAGGCCCAGAGGTATTTAAGGCTGAAGGCTGCACATGAGGCAAGCACATGTCAGCACATGTCTTGACCCTACCCTGCTCTTGGAGTTTCTATCTGGACACCACCTTAACCCAGGAGTTGATTGCTATATGTGTGTTTTTCTATCTCTTTTCTGTCTTTCTCACTTTCTTCTTCTAATTCCCTCTTCTTGGAACTTTTTGGGTAACTTAACATTGAATGGGTTTAAGTTTAGAGTTTGCTTAGTTGAATGGGCCAAAATATACCTGTGAGAAGTGTTTTATGTTGATTGGATGTTGTACTAAAACTTTGTCAAAAGTTCCTTGATTTTCTATATTTTGCCAGTAAAATTATTTTGACCTCTTGAGAATATCTAGTTGGTATTTGTCCCATGCATCTAACTGAGAGTACAGGAATCTCTGTAAGCCCCTTTCAGCAAGTTGTTTGGGGCCTTACACCATGCTGTTTTGGAGCTCAGCTTACAAGTCTAGCAAGTACCACAAGTCTAGCAAGTACCAAAAATGGCTTTATTAAATTGTCTAACGCTTGATATGTTATTAATGAGAAAGGAATATGTAAAGTACTAGACCACACCGAAGAAGAATACAATATCAAGAAACATGAAGGAAATTACCAACCAGTCTGCTGGACTCTTTGGTCATTGCAGCCAAAAGATTGGTTTAATGAACTCTCCTCCTGGATCCTGGTTGGCACCACACAAAATTGCCTGCAATTTTAGAGACTCACAGGATGGGGAGCGATGACTTGCATAGAAGGAAATTTTTATATTGACTAGACTTATGCTTTTGATTATTGAAATAGCAATTGTCCATTATATGATTGCCTGTATACTTTCCTCTCCTTTCTCCTCTGTCTGCTAGATTAGGACCCCACTGCTGCCACGAGAGGAAAGGTACCATTACTGTGGTCCCAGCCAATGTCTTGAGCCATGGGATGGTATGAGAGACTGGAAGGACTGCTGGCTTGAAACATTTTGGGTGCATGTGTGGGGGGAAGGGGCAGGTCTGGCCTTGCTCTGGTGAGGCGATGCCCTGCTCTGCACATACACACCCCCCCCCCCACGCCCCCTGGACCTGTATCCCAGCCCCAGAGTGGCTGCCAGTCACTGGCACACTGGAGGCAATGCTCTACACCCCACCTCTGGAGCTCCTAACCCAGCTCCTAAGTGGCCAGATAACTAGAATTCCCACCTGGAGGAAGGGCTCAGGAAAGCCAAAGGGTACTTAAACCAAAGCATGAGGCAAGCACACATCTTAACCCTACCTTTCCTTGGATTTTTTATCACTGATGGAACCAGGAGTGGTAGCTGTATTTTTTCTTTTCTATACCTTCTCTTCTCTTCTCTTCTCTTCTCTTCTCTTCTCTTCTCTTCTCTTCTCTTCTCTTCTCTTCTCTTCTCTTCTCTTCTCTTCTCTTCTCTTCTCTTCTCTTCTCTTCTCTTCTCTTCTCTTCTCTTCTCTTCTCTTCTCTTCTCTTTTCTCTCTTCTCTTCTCTTCTCTTCTCTTCTCTTCTCTTCTCTTCTCTTCTCTTCTCTTCTCTTCTCTTCTCTTCTCTTCTCTTCTCTTCTCTCTTTTTTATTCTCTTTTCTTTTCCTTCTTCTCCCTCTTCTAATTTCCTCTTCTCGGAGTTTTGAGTAACTTAAAATTGGATGGGCTTGGAGTTCGCTAAGTTGAATGGGCAAAGTTAATGCTTTGTGAAATGTTTTATGTTTATTGAATGCTGCTCTAAACTTTTGCCAAAGTTCTCTGATTTTCTGAAGTTGCCAGTGAAGTTTTTTTTGTTGTTTTGACCTCTTGAGAATATATTGTCAGTATTTCTCCCATGCATCTAATTCAGGGTACATTAAAAAAAAAAAAAAAAAAAGCCCTTTTAAGCGGCTCATTGAGCAAGCTTTTGAGGCCTTACACTTGGTTAGTGATAGCCTTGGCTGCAGTGATCACAATATTGTGGTGTTTGGGACCTGGCTGTGCACACTGAAGATTAGTACTAAGAAAAAGGTTTTAGATTTTAGAAGAACAAATTTCAGCTTGTTTAGAGCTCAGTTGTGAGGGATTCCATGGGAAGCTTCCATGGAGGATAAAGGCCCTAACGAGTGCTGGAAGCTTTTCAAGAAAACTTTCATGGAAGCACAAAAACAGTTCGTCCCCTTTAAAGGTAAGGGAAGTAGGTGAAGCAAAAGACCCCCTTGGCTTAATTGAAAGCTTTTGAGTCTGCTCAAAACCAAAAGAGAAACATACCAGAGATGGAAAAGCCAATGAATACACCCTGAGAGCTACAAGGGCATTGCCAGGGTGTGCAGAGATTCAGTTAGAAAAGCAAAAGCTCAGCTTGAATTGAAATTGACCAGACATATCAAAAGCTACAAGGAAGGGCTCTTCAGGTCTGTAAACAACAAGCAGAAACAGAAGGAAAATATTGGCCCGTTGTTAAACAGGAGAGATTAATTAGTCACCAACAACACTGAAAAGGCAAAGGTTCTCAACACTTTCTTCACCTCTGTCTTTACCAGCACTGATGGGCCCCAGGATCTAGGAACAAGAATCCAGGTGGATGCAAACACAGACTCACCGGCAGTGAAGGAAGAGTTGGTATGTGAACTATTACAGGAGCTTGACCCTGACAATTTATGGGCCCTGAAAATATCCACCTGAGGGTGTTAAGAGCTGGCTGATATTGTTGTGAGGCCACTCTCCATGATCTTTGAGAAGTTGTGAGGACTGGGGAATCTGAAGAAGGCTAATGTCATCCCCATCTACAGGAAGTGCTTAAAGGACAATCCAGGAAGTTATAGGCCCATCAGTCTTACTTCAGTTCCTGGGAAAGTTATGGAACAAATCTTCCTGGGGCCTATCACAAGTCAGATGAAACATGTGATTGGGAAAAGCCAGCACAAGGACAAGTTGTCCTTGACAAACCTGATAGCCTTCTATGACAAAGTAACCTGCTCAGCTGATGTGAGGCAAGCAATGAACACTGTCTTGTTGGGAATTTAGCTGTTAGAGAATGGAAAAGTACAAAACTGTGGCTAATTCCAAGTCCTGCACCTGTGTTGATAGCATGTCCTTGGGCCTAGCTGTAGTGTGATAACAAACAGTGAAAGAGACATGAGAAAAGAGAGATGTAACCCCTAAGGAATGAGGATGAGTTAATGCTATGGTTTAACCAATAGATTGCTTGGCTTACAGAATATTCATAAGCTTATTATTTGCTGTATAAGTGTTTGATACTTTCTTCAATAAACTGGACCAGAAGGACCTGAGGGACCGGGACCGGACCGGACCTGAGGGGCCTGTGATGAACCAACTGGTGTCCTGGTCCCCTTCCTTCGACACTGTCTACCTGGATTTCCCCAAGGTTTTCAATATGTTTTCCTAGTCTCCTCCTAGAGAAACTGATGTGTTATGGTCTAGACAAGTGGTCTGTGAGGTGAGTGGGGAACTGGCTGACAGGCCACACCCAGAGGGTGGTGGTAAATAGTTCCTTTTCAAACTGGCAATCTGTCACAAGTAGGGTCCCCCAGGGATCGATATTGGGCCCATTGCTGTTTAATATCTTCATAAGTGATCTGGAGGATGGGATGAAGTGTACCCTGATGAAGTGTGCCAATGATACCAAACTGAGTGGGGAAGTGGACACATGGGAAGGGAGAACCACCCTGCAGGAAAACCTGGATAGGCCAGAAGAGTGGACTAACAAGAACCTTATGAAGTTCAACAAGGACAAATGTAAGGTCTTGCACCTGTGAAAACATAATCCAGGAGTGCAGCACAGGCTGGGAAAGGGACCTGGGGGTCCTGGTGGACAATGAGCTCAACATGAGCGAACAGTGAGCTGCTGTGGCAGAGTCAACAGGATACTGAGTCGCATAAACAAGGGCATCACCAGCAGAGATAAAGAAGTCATTATCCCACTCTACTCAGTGCCTTGTCAGGCCTCACCTGGAATACTGTGTTCAGTTTTGGTTCTTGATATATGAAAAAGATGTGGACAGGCTCGAGAGGGTCTACAGAAGGGCCACAAAGATCATCAAAGAACTGTGAAACCTGCCATATGAGGAAAGGCTGAGAGAACTGGGTTCTGAGGAAAGGCTTAGGGGGAGACCTTATCACCATGCTCTAGTATTTAAAGGGTGGTGACAAAGAAAACAGAGACTCCCTTTTTACATGGAAAAGAGGAGGGGGGGTAATGGGTACAAGTTACTCCTGGGGACATTCTGATTGGATACAAGAGGAAAATTTTTCACAATGAGAACAATCAGCTACACCATGTCAATTCACCACCAGAGCATCTCTTTCTAGCAGTTTGCTTATGCAGCTATAACTTCACTGGGATATATATGTACTTGGCTTTTTATTTTTGTTTCACTTGTCTCTTGCTGACCTAGTAAAAATTTAACAGTC
Organism: Zonotrichia leucophrys gambelii; assembly: GCF_028769735.1. Taxonomy (NCBI): domain Eukaryota; kingdom Metazoa; phylum Chordata; class Aves; order Passeriformes; family Passerellidae; genus Zonotrichia; species Zonotrichia leucophrys. The sequence continues at coordinate 384,655 of NW_026992252.1, forward strand.
ATTACCTCTTAGTATCACCTAAGCACGGCCCAGATTCCCCTGTCTCAGGACATGACTGTAGCTTTTTTTTTTTTTTTTTTGCTACAGTATTTTAGCTAATGAATTCATGAACGAAAAACAGCGTTCTCCTCCCCCAGCCTCCCCACATTTTAAAACAAACACAAAATTACTGGCACACTAGGGGGTTAAAAAGCAGTAATGAAGAACAGCCTTCTTTTCTCCCTAACACAGATACATTAAGCAACCCTTAGTTATTAAAAATGAATATATATCTCTAATCCCTGTCAGGGGATTACTTAAGAACCTCTACCACATGAGCAGTAATTCCGGTGCTAACCCTAGGAGGAAGGAGGGAATTATTTAAGAAAAGGTACACAGTTACACACATGCATGTGTTCATAAAAAGCCCATACATCTATCATCTCCTTACAAAGAGAGGAGGAACTAAAGAAGCAGCAATTTCAAAACTTCACTTTAAATGCTACTACACTGATTTTGAAATTCTTTGATTTTAGCACAATTCAAAAAATGGTACAAAGCAGCAGTATGAGCTATCACAGCTGAAGCCAAGCACTTTGAAAACAGTGTCTTGGTCCTGAAACAATATATTTGCCTGCTGGTGAGTGATGCTCCACAAGAACAGCTTATTTTGACATTGCTACTAATGCCCTCTCCAACCTTCCCCCAACACAGCACCCCCCCTTAGTGCTGTCAGTGCAGTCTGTAGAAGAAACAGATTCAGCTTTTAAAAAACATCCTACCAACTTACAGACACCACACAACAGTGCAACAAGTGAGCACAGTTGAACAGGACAATATTTCTTAAGACTGCTGTCCTGAAGCAAAGTATAAACCAGTTCAAAACAATACAGAATTTAGGAAAAATAAATACATTTCAAGCACAAAGTGGTTTTCTTGGTGGATTTTGGTTTTTTCAACTTTAGCACATGCATAAACATTCCACATTGCATCATGACAGACTTCAGTTGCTTTTCCAAGTGCTTAAAATGCCACACAGTCTAATACCTTTTCCCCTTTCTTCAAGGAAGATTACTGACATAACTGCAACAACAAAAAAACCACAAACCCAAACAACCACCAAACCAAAAAAACCAAAACTACTCTAGAACCCATTACACTGCAATATCTATCAGCATCACTCTAAGTTCAGAGAACTTATTTGCCATAGCTTTAAAAATCTGTTTGAGTTTTTAAAGCTTGTAGGAAAAAACATACAAAATCCTCAAGTCCAACAGTTAAAACAGCACTGCCATTTAAAAGGTAAATTCATGGAAACAATAGCTGTGAGGTAGTCATATTTTAACATCCTAGTCACATTTTCTTTTCCTCCATTGCCTATGGGCTTCTTTGATTTCCCCGACATTATCTGTGGTGTAGCATACAAGCAATTCCTCCTCTAACTGAAGAGCTTTAAATATTATCTGATGATATCCAGCCAGGGATCTGTGTTGGTTTTGGCTGGGGAAGAGTTAATTTTCTTCATAGTAGCTAGTATGAAGCCATGTTTTGGATTTGTGATCAAAACAGTGTTGATAATTCAGGGATATATTTGTTATTGAAGAGTAGTGCTTACACAGAGTCAAGGTCTTTTCTGCTTCTAGAACCACCCTGCTGGTGGGAGTACACAAGAAGTTGGGAGTGGACACAGCCAGAATAGCTGACCCCAGCTGACCAAAGGGATATTCCATACCGTATGACATCATGCTCAGCAGATAAAGCTGGGGGAAGAAGGAGGAAGGGGGAACATTCAGAAGGATGGTGTTCTGTATTCCCAAGTCACCACTGCACATGATGGAGTCCTGCTTTCCTGGGGATAGCTGAACACCTGCCTACCCATGGGAAATGGTGAATGAATTCCTTGTTTTGCTTTGCTTGTGTACATGGCTTTTCTTTCCCTATTAATCTGTCTTTATCTCAACTGATGTGTTTTCTCACTTTTACCCTTCTGATTGAAGCCCCATTCCAGGGAAAAGTGAGCCAACAGCTGTGTGGTGCTTGGTTGTCAACTGGGGTTAAACTACAGCAGTCCTTTCTGATACCACATGTGGGGCTTGAAGGGTTTGTGATAATGACAGATTGACTAGGATATGCTAGATCGAATTTATAGCTGTTATTGCTGTTTAGCTATTAATAGACAGGCTCCTGTGCTTGCCGTGGTACTTGTTTGCCTCACTGTATATTAGTCTACTGCTCGTTAGTGGATGCTTTTTCATAGAATTATATAAACATTTAAGTTGGAAAAGACTTCAAAGATCATCGAGTCCAACTATTAACCTAACACTGATCAGTCCACCACTAAACCATGTCCTTAAGTGCCACATCCACACAGCTTTTAAATACCTCCAGGGATGGGGACTCAACCACTTCCCTGGGCAGCCTCTTCCAATGCTTGACCACCCTTTCAGTGAAGAAATTTTTTCTAATATCCAATCTAAACCTCTCCTGGCACAACTTGAGGCCATTTCCTCTTGTCCTATCCCTTGTTACTTGAGAGAAGAGATCAACTCTCACCTCACTACAGCCTCCTTTCAGGTAGTTGCAGAGAGCAATAAGGTCTCCCCATAGCCTCCTTTTCTCCAGGCCAAACACCCCCAGCCCCCTCAGCCACTCCTCATAAGACTTGTGCTCCAGCCGCTTTTCCAGCTACATTACCCTTCTGTGGACACACTCCAGCACCTCAATGTCTTTCTTGTAGTGAGGGGCCCAAAACTGAACACAGGACTCGAGGTATGGCCTCACCAGTGCCGAGTACAGGGGGACGATTGCTTCCCTGGTCCTGCTTCCCGCATTATTTCTGATACAAGCCAGGATGCCATTGGCCTTCTTGGCCACCTGGGCACACACTGGCTCACGTTCAGCTGGCTGCCGACCAGCAGCCCCAGGGCCTTTTCTGCCAAACAGCTTTCCAGCCACTCTTCCCCAAACCTGTAGCGTTGCAGGGGGTTGTTGTGACCCAAGCGCGGGACCCAGCACTTGGCCTTGTTGAACTGAATACCATTGGTCTTGGCCCATCAATCCAGCCTGTTCAAATCCCTCTGCAGAGCCTTCCCACCCAACTTGGCGTCATCTGCAAACTTACTGAGGGTGCACTCAATCCCCTCATCCAGATCATCCATAAAGATATTAAACAGGACTGGACTCAATACTGAGCCCTGGAGAACACAACTAATGACTGGCCACCAGCTGGATGTAACTCCATTCACCACCACTCTCTGGGCTTAACCATCCAGCCAGTTTTTTACCCAGCAAAGAGTGCATCCATCTGAGCCATTGAGCAGCCAGTTTCTCCAGGAGAATGCTGTGGGAAACAGTGTTAGAGGCTTTACTAAAGTTTAAATAGACAACATCCACAGCCTTTCCCTCATCAACTAAGCAGGTCACCCTGTCAAAGAAGGAGACCAGGTTACTCAAGCCTTTCATAAACCAATGCTGACTGGACCTGATCACCTGGTTGCCTCTGACATGATGGCACTCAAGATGATCTGCTCTATAACCTTCCCCAGCAGCAAGGTCAGACTGACAGGCCTGTAGTTCCCCGGATCCTCCTTCTGGCCCTTCTTGCAGATGGGCATCACATTCGCTAACCCCCAGTCAATTGGGACCTCTCCGGATAGCCAGGACTGCTGGTAAATGGTTGAAAGTGGCTTGGTGAGCTCTTCTTCCAGCTCCCTCAGTACCCTTGGGTGGATCCCATCTGGCCCCATAGACAAGTAGTGTAGCAGGTTACTGACCATTTCCCCTTGGACTATGGTGGCTTCATTCTGCTACTTGTTGCAGTGTGTTGCAACATCCTGTTTTAAACTTCCCAGCCCCTTTCCAGGTGTGGCAATACCCCTCTCCCTTCCCCCTCGCTCCCTTGCTGAGTGAGTTCTGTCAATCAGTTTTAACATTCCAGCAAGGCCATCGTGTGGTTGGTCAAGTTCAAAGGATGCAATACAGGCCTGGGGGTCATTGGCCTATGTGTCTCTCGTCCCCTGAGACCCTCTTCCTCCCACCTGGTTGGTGCTTACCTGTCCCTTCCCCTCCCCCTGTCCCTGGGCTTAAATTGATCCCCGACCATGTGCTCGGGATTCTGTTGGAGCTGTTACCTAAGATTCAGACGTCTGTGACCATGGAATAAACTCTGGATATTAACCCTCCGGCAGAATCCATCTCCTTTTCTCCTCACCATCGCTTGAAGCCTTTCCACCAGAGGTAAACTGAGTTTCCAACCTTGCCTGGACTTGTTCCAGTGCCTGCTGCCACATACAGCCAGCCAAAGGTGTCTCTGAGGTGAAATACCACAGTTGCCGCCTTTGGCCAGCAGCAAGGGTCAGACAAGCCCAGGCACAATCTACCTGGTAATATTGGGATTCCTATTCCAATAGCTACTCATCCCTGTCAGGGAGCTGAGTACCTGGAGAACAACTGGTCTTACTATTAAAGACTGAGGCAAAGAAGGCATTAAGTATGTCAGCCTTTTCCTCATCCTTTGTCACTATGTTTCTCCCTGCATCCAATAAAAGATGGAGATTATCCTTAGCCCTCCTTTTGTTGCTGATGTATTTGTAAAAACATTTTTATTGTCTTTTACGGCAGTATCCAGATTAAGTTCTAGTCAGGATTTGGCCATTCTAATTTTCTCTGTGCATTACCTCACAACATCCTTGTAGTCCTCTTGAGTTGCCTGCCCCTTCTTCCAAAGTTCCTAAACTCTGTTTTTGTTCTGAGTTCCAGTCAAAGCTCTCTGTTCAGCCAGGCTGGCCTTCTTCCCCACTGGCTCAGATTTCAGAACATAGGAATGGCCTGCTCCTGAGCCTTTAAGATTTCCTTCTTAAAGCACATGGATGTGTCCTTCCTGGACTCCTTTGTCCTTCAGGACTGCCTCCCAACAGACTCTGTCAATCAGGCCCCTAAACAGGCCAAAGCCTGCCCTCCACAAGTCCAAGGTGGTAGTTCTGCTGACCCCCGTCCTTACTTCTCCAAGAATCAAAAACTCTTATCGTTTTGTGACCGCTGTGCCCAAGATGGCCTCTAACCATCACATCGCCCACCAGTCCTTCTCTGTTCACATACAAGAGGTACAGCCTCCCCTAATTGGCTCACTCACCAACTGTGTCAGGAGGTTTTCTTCCACACACTCCAGGAACCTCCTAGACTGTTTCCTCTTTGCTGTATTGTATTTCCAGCAGACATCTGGTAAGTTGAAATCCCACATGAGAACAAGGGCTAGTGATTCTCAGACTTCTCCCAGCTGTTTATAATATATTTCATCTGCCTCTTCATTCCATAACAGACTCCCATCAGATCTGCCTTGTTGGCCTTTCCCCTTAATACTGACACTTAAATGCTCAACCCTATCAGTGCCATCGTTAAGCTCTAGACAATCAAAGCACTCCCTAATATACAGGGCTACCCCACCTTCCTTGCCTGTTCCTTCTGAAGTGTTTATAGCCGTTCATTGCAGCACTCCAGCTGTGCGAGTCATTCCATCATGTGTCCGTGATGGCAACTATGTCATAGTTTTCCTGCTGCACAATGGCTTCCAGTTCCTCCCGTTTGTTGCTCATGCTGTGTGCATTGGTGTAGATGCACCTCAGTTGGACTATTCTCAGGCGCATCTGTAGTTTATAACACATCAATAACCCTTGTGTCTTTGCTGCCACATGGATCTCCATCCCCTACCTCCACTAAGACTGCAGACCAAAGGACCTCACTAGTTTCTTAAACACTGGCATGTTGCCTCCAGGCTTATCTCTAGTGAGCCTGGGTTTATCTCTTTCTCCCTTGCAATCTAGTTTAAAGCTCTTTCAATGAGCCTTGCTAACTCCTAGGCAAAGATCTTTTTTCCCCTTTGACACAGGTGTACCCCATCTGTTGCCCACAGGCCTGGTGTCACAGACCGACCCATGATCAAAGAACTCAAAATTCTGACAGTGACACCAGGCTTGGAGCCAGGTACTGATCTTCTGGCTCTTTCTGTTTCTTCCCTCATCATTCCCTGTGACTGGAAGGATAGAGAAAAATATTACTTCTGCTCCTGATCCCTTAACCAGTCGTCCCAAGGCCCTGAAGTCTCTCTTGATTGCACTCAGACTTCCTGTTGCAACTTCATTGCTGCCTACCTGAAAACTTAATAATGGGTGATAATTTGAGGGCCGTACCAGGGTAGGAAGCTTTCTCTTCACATCTTTAACCTGGGTCCCAGGGAGGCAGCAGACTTCCCTAAGAAGTGGGTCTGGTCTGCATATGGGGCCTTCTGTTCTGTTCCCTTCATAAGGGAGTCTCCTATGACAACAACCTGTTTACTTTTCTTTATGGAAGCGGTTTTGATGCAGGGCATAGGCTGACTTAACCTCAGCAACACAACCATGCTAGATGAACTATTGTCCTCATTATCGTTCAGCTCCACTTGCAGAGCCTTGTATCCATTATGCAATGGCACTTGGGAAGGTGGGGCAGTCACAGAGGAGATGCACTTGCTGCGCTGGGCAGGCACTTGCCTCCACTGGCCCCTATTCCTTATGTCACCATGTTGAGCTGGGAGGAGAGAGGATAGGGAATCCTCCATATCATGCACCCTGTCTACCTGTCAGGCCTGTCCCAGGGAAGGTAGGGTGCGATTCCAGTAATCTCTCTCTCTCACACTCCCTGATACTCCTCAACCTATTCACTTCCTGCCAGAGTTCTGCCACTAAGTAGAGGAGTTCCTTTACCTGGGCTCACCTCCCACAGGTGTGCTCACTACTGATGCCCAGTACTGGCATAAGAGCAGGGCACACCCTGCAGCCTGATACATGTTCCCACCGCACCTCTGGGCAGCTGTGTCAGTCACAGTGGGTACAGAGTTTAGAGAGGCCATAGCTTTCTACCAGGTAGTACGATTGCTCTCTGGAGCACCTCAAAGCATGTAGCCATGGATGAGCTCACAAAAGAGCAGGTACACCCCTGGAGGACCTGAAGCCATGGGTAAGGCTTTGTTGGAACAAGTATACCCTTAAGGGACTGCAGTCTGTGGATAAGTCCAAGACAGAACAGGGGCAAGGAGAGGAGTTCATTGCAATATTAAACCCTAGAACCTGGTCCAAAGGGACCAGTGGTGGAGACTGTAGCGGAAATACCTTTAACATGTTGCAACCTAATATTTGAGTTGCCTGTTATAGGAATTACTATAGCAGGAATCACCTGAACCAATGGAAGAGAAGTCTTACAAGAAGCAGTTGTAGTGCAGCAGTGACCTGACCTGAACTGACCTTGGTGCCCAGTAGCTGCATCCAACACAGCATTTCTGTCCTGAGTGACCACTATAGCAGATGGAGCCCAAAGTCATGGACTAAATGAACTCGGTAGACATTTGTGGACATTTTGCAGGGGTGGTCCATAGACTAAGGGAATGATAGGTGTATTATATCAAATGATGGAAAGGGAGGTGGTGGTTAATGAGGATATATTGGCTAGTGTGGGACCTGACCATGATATAAATGGTATGAAATAAGGGGTGGAGAATGTGCTGGTTTTGGCTGGGATAGAGTTAATTTTCTTCATAGTAGCTAGTATGGAGCTATGATTTGGATTTGTGCTGTAAACAGTGTTGATAACAGAGGGATGTTGTTGTTATTGCCGAGCAGTGCTTACACACGGCCAAGGCCTTTTCTGCTTCTCACGCCATCCCACCAGAGAGGATGCTAGGAGTGCACAAGAAGTTGGGAGGGGACACAGTCGGGACAGCTGACCCCAACTACACCAACTACCTGGAGATGGATGAACATCTGCCCGCTGATGGGAAGTGGTGAATGAATTCCTTGTCTTGCTTTGCTTGTGCACATGGCTTTTGCTTCCCCTATTAAACTGCATTTATTGCAACCCATGAGTTTTTTTCATTTGTACTCTTTGGATTCTCTCCCCCATCCCACCAGGGGAGGGTGAGTGAGCAGCCGTGTGGTGCTTAGTTGCCGGCTGGAGTTAAACAACAACAGGTCCATAATTTGTCTAACTTTTCTCACAATGAATAATGCCTATTAACACAAAATAATACCACTGACCTCTTACAAGGTTAATCCCTTGAACTGGCACTACTAATTACTGAGATTCTGGCATTGCATCTCTAGCTTTAGGATGCAAGGAACATTAGAACTACAATATTTCTTCAACCAAAGACTCAAAATGCTGTCATAATTACCTGCTACCCAGTGCTGTTACATAAATATAATCTCATATAATCAGCAATTATGATCCTCTGCTCTCCAGAGTTCCTCTTACATAAAAAGACAAGCAAAGTACTTCATCTACTGCCCCCTTCTCTTCCTGTACAGTCCAGGGTCAGTGCCTTTTCTTTAGATGCTTTTATTTGAAACAGTTCGAAACAGTTCAGCAAAGGGTGAAAGAAGACACCACACTCATCCTGTTGGACACCTGAAGTAGCCTAAAAGAGAGAGTTTGAGTACAATACAACCAGCCTTTTTCCCCCCCCTCTTTCAAAAAAATCTACTTGAAACTGGAAGGTAGGAGGCAATCTTCAGACACTTAAGCTTAAATTAGAACCTTCCTGGTTTTCCCTCACCCTTTCTGAATATACTCAAGAGACTGGTAGAAAAACCATACATACCTTACATATAATGAGAGAAAGAGACAATGCACAAGACTTAATTTTCATTTACTATTCACCTGTGTTGGTCAATTTACCCTATCCCAATTTTCATATTATGTCTTCCCTTTACACTGCTCTTGCATTGCTGCCCTCTTACAACCAACTCTATCCTGTGGTGTAATTTGCTTCCCCCCCTTCTTCATTGATCAATGTGCTTCCAAGAGACCAAACATCAACAGAAACTATAAACACTGTCAAGATGAGAAATGGAAGAACTCTAGCTCTAAAACAATAGGGCAAGGCAAATTAAGCTACAGAATAAAGATGCTGTTAATATCATGTATACAGAAAGGGAATATTCAGTATTTGCTGTTGAAGAGCGTTTCTGCTCTTTTAAATACTTAATTCTGTTAGCCAAAACAGAACTCCTGCATTTGTAAGTCCCTCTTTCAAACATGTCATATAAGCCTTCCTTCTCCGTGCTTCAAACATTTTTTTACATTATAGATATAAAACCCAGTAAAATTGAAACAGCATTATTTGATAAAATATATTCTTGAAATAAAAAACCGTACATTACATACACTGTACTTTGTTCAATTAGAAAAAAGCCACAAACAGTACAACAACCAAACCCAAAACCAACAACACTAAACAAAGACAGGAATGCATGAGATTGTGCAAAACAGTTACAGGACCATCATCAAGGGACCATGAAAAAAAAAAAAAAGAAGCAAAAGTGATGGATAAAGCAAGAATGACCACTTCAATGCTATTGAAGTGAGACTACTTCTCTACTGTGCAAACAAATTAATGCAATGATGCTGAAGTTAACTGACAGTGCTAATCTACTGTAGTAGGCATGCAGGAATATATACTAAGAGTGAATAGCATGCTCTCAGGATGGGATTTCTACATGAAAAATTATCATTTTATGTATGTTGGCAAACCAATGTAAAGTCTGCAGAGAGCATCTTCCAGGATATGTAGTAAATAAACTTCTCACACCCCTAGCCTTTGAGTCAAATAGTTGCATTTGTACAGCAGCATATGGGAAATCTGACTTGGTATGAAAGTTTGATACTGTCTCTGGATATTCTCATTATATTTAAGAGCAATTTAAGAGAGATCCACAAAAGCAATATTTATTTTCAAACTATTTTACAAGAAAAGCAAAATAGCTTACTGAGACTACCAAGAAATAATTGCTTGCACCTGCTAATTTTTCAAATCCCAATTGTGGTAGTGCTTCCCCCCCAGCCACACTATGATCTGAGAAATGCTCGTTAGGCCTCGGCCTTGATGAACAGCACCTGGACTAAGCTCCTCTTGAGCTTATCAGAAACACTGTCTGCTCCCAGGAACTTGTGCTGTCTAACAAGCTCCTGTTTTTTAACAGCCTTGGAAACTTATTTTTCTTGCCTGAATTACAACCCAAATGGAATAACACTTTTGTTATCAAACTTTCAAAGGAAGTTACTGACCCGAATTGCAGCCAGGATGGAAAATTACTATGACTAAAGCCCACTCTCTTGTGGCCCTATAAACACCAGTCCAAAATGAGACCCTTTGAGCTCTCTTGGACTGCAGTGGGCTGTGACCAGCAACCTCCCTCTGAGTGGGGCCTCTGAGAGCCAGTGAACTCTCAAGTTTGCCATACTCGGAGGACTGCCAAATGATGATGGATCCTGGGCTGATACCCTCCCACTCCTCAAGGCTCAACCCTTTGCCCATTGAGAAGATGCAAGTGCATCCAAAGTGAGTACTTCACTGAATTCAAGGGGAATTTTTCAGAGGTAGCTTGTACAGACTCTTTATGTCTGTGCGCATGCAAGTGTGAATATGCTACAGCAAGTGTACCAGGAATGCTGCTCTCCTAGATTCTTAAGCACATTAGATTTGTAAGTTAGGCTTATAAGTGAGTTACTGTTGTGCTTATACTAAGTTCTATAGAATCTCTTGTTAATTTGTTTAAATTAGGCTATCAATTAGGTGCTGTTAAGTTTAGGTGCTGTTAAACCTTTAGGCCTAAACTGTTGGTCAAGTCCAGGGCTAAGTTTAGCAAGGGGGTCCACTCTAAACCTTGTGACTCAATGGGAGGCTCTCCCTCATTCCTTTATTATCCTTACCCAACCTCCACATACATAATTTTTTGTTGATTTTAGTTTTAGATTGATTTATTTTAGATTATAGTCCAATTTTTCTCAGTGTGCTTTAACCATCTAGTAAGTAGTAGAGTCAACCTTGACAATGAACTTTGTTGTGCTTTTGCTTTTATATTAAACCTGATATCGTTGCCAGTGATTCTTTGAGTGACCTGACACACTCATTTGTGACAAATGTCTATGGAATAAAATCAGAGTATGCTTTGGGGAGATGACAGGAGAGACAGACTTCAAGAAAAACATCACTGGCAAACATTAAAAACAAATGTTCTGTCACAGGGTCACCAGTTCTTTTCAGTAGTTTTAGGTTTAGCTTCACTAGTTTACCTCTTTAAAAAAGGTCCCCCTGATCAGAAGACACAACTAGGAAAAGTCAGCTAATTTATACAAGGCACTAGGAAGAGAAACTTCATGACAGACAGTTATACAAGCCATGCTGCAAAAGCACTGTTAGAGCATTTAGACCCCTGTATAAGGTCTATGTTGATAAAGGACCAAAGAGAGGATAATTTATCACTGCTGATTTAGAGGGCATTCATTACATTAAACTGCCTTAACAATCCCCCAATTAAAACCCAACCAGAAACAGTATTATTTTGAGCAAAATAAAAGTTTAACCCATTAAAACCAGAAAAGATTAATTCCTGCAAGGTCTTTGAAAAGCATCTGAGATGACAGTCCACCCTATCTTAGTAAACAAGAAGTCCAAGGAAGGTCACGCATTTGAAGAGCCCCTTCCAGAATGAAGTAACAGACACTAAATGCCAAGCTCTTAAAACTGAAAGTTTGTAAGTAGGTTTATTTAGGCAAATACAATTCAAGTGGGCTTTTGTTTTATTTAAAAAAAAAAAAAAAAACAGAACTACTCAATCTGATTTATATGTGTGAAAGATATTCATCTTATTCATCACCACTAATATAAAGCAAAGGGAACAAAGGGTATTAAGTTTAGGCTACCAAGAAGTGTTATTTCCTGTCCTCATCTATTCTGAAATACAAAGTCTTCTCCTTTTCCCTGACTTAGACTGACAACTCAAATTCATTTCTTGCCAATTAAAAATAAAGTAGGATGCTGAGACACAAAGACAAAACTAAAACACCTTCCTCCCCCAACCCCCTTCTTCCCAGGCTCACTTTCACTCCTTCATTTCCAACTTTCTACCTCTTCCCCCACACTTCAGGGGTGGGGAGAGAATCATAGAATGATTTTGGTTGGGAGGGACCTTAGAGATCTTCTAGTTCCAACCCCCTTGTGGAATGGGAGGTTGCAGTCAGTTCTTAAGAGCTTATATGCCACTCCTTCCTCTTCACACTTTTCCCCCTGCTCCAACATAAGATATCTCCCACAGCATAGTCCTTCACTAACTGCTCCAGCATGTGTCCTCTCCGTGGGGTACAGTCCTTTGGGAATGGACTGCTCCAGTGTGGGTCCCCCAGGGGCTGCAGTTCATGACAGAAAGCTTCCTCCTCTCCAAAGGTGCGCTCTCTAGAGGCTGCAGCTTCCTCCAGGGCACATCCACCTGCTCTGTCATGAGGCACTCCATAAGCTGCAGGATGGTTATCTGCTCTGGAGTGGTCTTCTCCACAGCCTGTAAGGAAATCTCTGCTCTGACACCTGGAATACCTCCCACCCCTCCTTCACTGACCTAATTGTCTGCAGAGCTGTTTCTCTTGCATTTTTCTTCCTCATACCTACCTCCCTTCTCACCTACACACACTGCTGCACAGCCTTTCTTAGATGTTATCACAGAGGTGCCCCAGCTTCACTGATTGGCTTATGTTTGGCCAGTGGTAAATCTGTTTTGGAGCCAGTTGGAACTGGCTTTGTCCAGCACACCAGAAGCCCCATGTCTCTTCTGATGAAAGATGCCTCTGCAGTCTCCCCACTACTAAAACCTCAACACAAACCCAATACACACGCTGTCTACATATGCACTTTTTCCTTTTTTTTTTCTAATTTGTATTACATACTTGTGCCAAAAATAAACCAATAGATGAAAATACTTCCTTAATTATGCTTGTAGAATCTTTGTTTTTAACTCCCACTTAGGTTTCTTGAAAGCAGGAACTTAGAATAGTGGCTTTCAACTTATTTTTTAATCTTCTGTGGAAGGTATGAGTTTATAGAGCAAATTCAAACTTGCTGACAAAGAGCTGGCTTTACTTAACCATCTTTTATGGTCCACAGACTATTGAATCAACAAAGCAAATTCAATCCACAGAAATTAGTGTCTTGCACTAACATCAGCTTTCAAGAACATAAACAATGGTAAGGGACCTTGGTGCAAGAAGCCACTTTCTGCTTACTGGAAAAAAGAAGTACAATCGCATCCCAGCCAGCTACTTTCCTTATAACCTCTACTGAGCACACTCTTTTTTTTACCTACAGAGAAGTAAGGTCCGTTCAAGAATTTCTTGATAGCAAATGGCAAGCACACAAATAGGTTTTCCAAGATCTGTCTGTGAATTAGGCTACAGGGTTACTGAATGATACAAGCATATGGGGAAGAGCATTTAACATTTTAAAACTTTTTAAAAGCTTTAAATTGTGTTCAGCAGCAAATTTAAGATGCATAACCAAGTCTTATTTCAGAGGCAACTATCATGTTATAAGTAATTTGTATCTTCCTGATATTTGCTTAAAATAGTTGTCTGAATACTTTTTTGATATTTAGTTGGTTTAGTCTTATGATAATTGCTACAGCTTTTGAGTAACTTTGTTATACTGGTATTTACAAGTGGTCATAGTTTGGTATGCAGTATTATTCAAACATTGTATTTAAGAAGTTTTTTACTACTTTAAATGAGCTACCTAGCTAAAGTCATCAGGGTTGTCCCCAGTAAGTTAATGCTTATTGAATGTCTTTAGTTATAACTCTCTAAAATTTCAAAACTCTAGCTTTGGTCACATTTTTATTTTGTTCATGTTCCACTACTCAACTGACAAAGGTTATTGTTGGCTTTGGTTGGGGGGGGGGGGTTTGTTTGGTTTTGGTTTTTTGGTTTCTTTTTAAATGTAAGTAATTGGGAATATTTTGCCACTTACTAGAAGAAACCTAAAATTTGTTTACTAATGTTGTGGTTTGAAAGGAAGTGAGTTTTTTGAGATGCTGTGGTCAAACCAATAGGTGCTCAGATTTGAATATTGGCACCTGGTGTGGCCACTGAGGACATGGATACGCCTCTGAGAACACGGGGTTAAAAGCAGAGAACTCCCAGGAAAACTTTCTCTTGGTTCCGTTCAGGGAAAGGTTCAGACCTCCCCCTGCCCAGCCGGCAGGGTGAGGTAGGCCTGGGCCCTGAGGATGGAAGGGTGGAGGAGCACCAAGAGACATCAGGCAGCCACCTCCCCCCCGGGGAGAGAGCGAGCGCCTGTGCCACCTTGAAATTTGATTGCAGGCGGGGGGGGGGGGGGGGGGGGGGCGATGTGGTGAGGAGGTGCCAAGCAGGGCAGCCAGAGTTCTGGACAGGCAGAGCCTGAAGTTTTTAACCGTTTTCTTGGATGATGGAAACCTTACAAATTCTGATCCTCCTGGAGTTGAATGAGAAGAGAGATAGAGACGAGATAAGAGGAAATGGGCCACACGAGAGAAGTGAAGAAGAATCTTAGGTGGGAGGAGGTGATGGAGTGGCCTTTGGCTGGACTTTTCTTGTATAGCCATGGACAGAACCATTTTTCCTGTGACACAGAGACTACATTTAGGGGGAGGCAATGGCTCGGAGCCAAGGGAGTGCAGTGATCTTATGTGAAGGAGTGCATGAACAGAGACAACGGGTGAGGAGGGTGGTTGGTGCCCTCAATCTTCAGTGGAGGAGAAGATCTCTGTTCTTGAGACCCCTTGCCCCAGGGGGTGAAATTTGGGGGGGGACAGGTGTCCCAAAAGTGACAGACTGTGCTCTTTTTTGGAACTGGGCAAAGCACCCTTAAAAGGAAAACCCTAGAAGCAGCTCTGGTCTATGCGCAGTGGTGAAAGCACTGGACATGGAAGGAAGAGTCACGATGGCAAATGATCTCCAGGCGGTGCCACGTGTGACAATGGAAACACGCAAGGTCTCAACTGTGTTTCCAGGGGAAGCCTATGGCACAAGTGGGACTCCTCACTCCTTGATGAACTGAGAATTGATTATCTGAAGGGTGGGGATGGACTGAGAGTTGGTGATCTGAGGGATGGATGTATTGGAAATTTGGTGGGGGGAGGAGTGTTTTTGGAAGGTTTTCATTATTTCTGTGTGTTTTCTTTTTACATGTAGTTGTAGGTTAATAAAGTTTTTCTTCTTTATTCCTAAGTTGGAGCCTGCTTTGCTCTATTCCTGGTCACATCTCACAGCAGACACCAGGGAGAATGTATTTTCATGGGGGCACTGGCATTGCGCCAGCATCAAACCGTGACAACTGACTAAACAAGTACCATCTTTACTAGAAGTAGAAATCACAACAAAGAAAGTTTACAAATTATTCACAAGATTTAAAGTTTACTGACTTTCTAGAATATTTCTAGGTATAACATCAAAGCTTGACATGAACAACTTCTCTGTATTTTTTTAAGTTTCTTTAGTTTTACTGTTCATAGGTTTCCTACAAATTTACACCTAGTATCACCTAAACAGTTCTCTCTTCCCCCTTCTTCCCACCCCATTACTCACACTATGTTACATGCAAGCTTAATGGCCAGCATGTGCTTAATGATCAGCTGGCCATTATGTTCTTGGATTTTTTTCACTTGGGGCAATAATGCAGATCTACCCCCTTTACCCAACTGGCTGTTTCCACAAAGCCCACAGAACTCAGTTTTCTTTATGACCTCTGATTCCAGAAATCAACTAACAGGTTCAACAAGCTGTGATCAGAAAGAGAAGGCAGTCAAGACAGATGGGTAGACTGACAGCATGATCACAACAGCTTCTATTTGTAAGTTTACCTTGCCTTATTAAATCTGAAGCATTCATCATATTCCCAGTTTTAGAAATGTTAACTTCCTAGTGCAGTAGATACTTATTCTAGAACACTTCTAAGTTGAACAAGAATTCAATTCCACCCCTACAAGTTCACTGTTATCTTGCAGCAGGAAAGTTCTAACCAGGCTTTTCCAACCAAGTGAACCCTTTACACATCCTAGAACACCAGCAGTGACATTAGAGGAGTGGATTTTTTATTTTTTTTTTAATTAAGATAACTACTAGGAAAACTGTACTTTCACTTTGGAAAACAAACATGAAGTTAACACTTTGCATTATAATGCTTTGACAACTCAATTTAAAAAAAAAAAAAAAGAAGCTTCACTGGAATTAACAGTCCACTGTTCCAACTTTAGAGATAGCATAGTTTAGGGTTTATACAGCACATATTATGCATGCATGCCATGCGCTCTATAGATGGACATGAGTTTTACATTATCATTTCAATCTAATCTGTTTCGGCTTTTGACACTTCAGACAACTTTTGAGGAAAAAGTGTGTAATGCCAATAGAGCTTAAATAGAATTAAAACTGTATTATGTAAGGTATATACACGATTACTACAGTCATTAAATTAAACTATCTGATTTTAACAAGCAGATTGAGCATCTGTAAAAATGCATGGTCAGTCCACTTGCTCACCAGGAAGCTTTAGCACAAAGTTAAAATGGAAACCAGTTCTAAAAAACAAAACACAGGAGAATATGTAACCAAGGACTGAAAGTGCTTACCTTGATTCTCCACTACTGTTTCTTACATCTTCGTCACTGTGCCCATTCATTGTAAATATTAACAAGTTTAAAAGATAACTAGAAGTCCACTCAGGTTAGAAGGCAGATGCCAAGAAATTACTTCTCGATACTCTCTTTTCCAGATGACTCAAATGTTCTCTGCAAGATTTTTCCAAAATTGCCTAAAGTAGTAAAGAAAAATGTTGACATAATTTGAAATTTTTGGCAGTTGCAACTGAAAGATACTGAAAATAACTTATCCTGTAATAACACCACTAAAAGGGAGTATGTCACATCTGGCATCTTCTTTCTAACTGAAAAATAGCTTTTGGTATGCCATAGTCCTGTGTTAAGAACAACCTGATCTTACTTTTAAAGGAAAACAGCCTCCCCAAACACATAAATAAAAATTATAACTATTAATGCTCTAAGATATGATTAGCAAAATCATTTTGTGCACAAAACACATATCATAAGCAGTTCTAGACACAAAGTTTACATTCTGTTGGGGGTAGAGTCAAGAAAATAGACTGTCCCATTTTTTAAAAATGGCTCAACAACATCATGCTAACAAGATGCCACAGATAAAGTGATCACTATTTCAAACATCTTCAAATCAGATCTCTACCGTGTCTGATGCACCTAGAAAAAGTTAGATTCACATTAAATTGAGTGCAAGTATAAACTCACTGGTAATAAGCCAAAGAGCAGCACCTCTCACAGATGTAGTGGTGTGAAAGCAATTAGGGGCCCGCCTGCAGGTTGCCTGCCTTGAAGTGCTCTCTAATACAGCCCAAGCTTCAACTCATGATGGAGGTGGAGGCCGCCTCGTACCGGGATGGTAAAAGCCCTGCACTCAAGGACTATCTCAGACACCAGGGCCACTCCAGACAGCAAACAAAAGCAGTGACGGAAAAAAAGTTATAGGGATGAGCCCTGTAACCCCAGAGAGGCCGCGAAGCTAGGCTGGGGCCTCCGCGGCGGCGAGCTAGGCAGCTTGGTGGTTCCTCGCAGATAGGCCGTTGGCTGCCCAATGAGGCCAAGATGCACGCTGGCTGCCCTCCCGCGCCCAGAGTACGAACACTCTGCCTCCTCTGGGACCGGTACTCCCTGGGCCCTAGGAAAGATCTTTAGTGGCCATGAAACTCTCCTTGTCGGCCACTCCCTGCTCTGCGACAATCCTCCCCAACCACCCGCACCCCGCTGTCGCGGCCTCCCGTGACTGACAGCTACCGAGGAGAGCCCAGGCCAGGGCTTCTTCCCTACCTCTCGCGAGTTCACCTCCCGCCCCAGAAAATGGCCCTCTGCTGGTAGCGCGACCTGCACAGGCGCTGCTCCTGGTCAAGGCTCCCAGGAAGTATTGGCAAAGCGGCCACTGTCCTCTGAGCTCGCTTCTCCCAGCGCCCCCCCATGGCCAGAGAAGAGCGAAGGCCTCCCAGCCAGTTCGTCACAGACCCCGCTGGACTCAGCGAAAGAGGCTCAACCCCGACTGCCCACCTCAATTCTCACAGCTCCCTCCCTCCCTCTTCGGAAAACAGAGACCGGCTCCAGGAACCCAGCGACACGCTAGGCATCCAACTCCTTCTCAGCGCCAGTCGCCTCTCCATCCATCTTTGAAAGTGGCAACCACCGCACAACTCCGGACCAGGGAAAGAGAAAAGAGCCATGGCGGGCCTCTGCCTACCTGCGTGTGTGCACTCGCCCAGACTTTCCTAGGTCTGCCCTGGTCCGAGACGGCGCTACACTCCACAAAGAGGTCTGTGCTGCAACCTAGGGTCGAAGACTGCTCCTGCGACCAGTACAAGGCCTGGGCCGCCGGCTCTTTACAGCCCCACGCAGTGGGCTCGCCTGCAGCCCCCACCGGCTTGAACAATAGGGCCCCAAACCGGGTAGGGAGAACCCTGGTAAGTGCTCTGTTGCTCCGTCGCTATTTCCTACGTCCTCTCGACCACCGCCATCACGCTACCACTCCGCTCAACCTCCTCCTCCCTTAATTGGATGGAAACCCTGGGCGTGATGTCAGTCCTGCGCCCTGGGACAGAGCGAGGAGGAGGAGCAACAGTCGGGAGGGAACAGCGCCGCTGGGACATAGCGGCATGGCGGAACCCAAGCGGTTTCCTAGCTGCGTTGGATACTGCAGGGGCCGGAGGCAGTAGGAGCTCGCCTGCCCACCGCAGCAGTGAACGGACGCTGGGGCCGGTGCCGCTCCTGGTGCCCGCTTGCAGCTCTTATGCGAGGGGGTAGGGCGCGGCCCGGCCTGAGGGGCGCCCATGACCCACCCAGTATAGCAGGGAACCTGGCCTAAGCCGCACGTTACTGTTTAGAGCAGTGCGGGTTTTTTTTGTCTGTTTGTTTCAGGTTTTTCCTGTCTAAAATGAGAACCCCCTAACAAGCACATATGCATTTCTTAGTCTTCCTATGCAATTACAGTTGGCATTAGGGCATATTTAGGAAGTCTTGGCATGCAGCTGCACAAAGAACACTTGCCTAAATGAGGAAAGCATCCCCTAGCTGGAGGCAGAACACTCTTTTTCTTGATATCTAACTGGAGTTGTTTTGAAGTGACTAATGAGAAAACTGTTTAGGTGGCTCATGTTCAGAAAAAAAAATATTTAAAGAGTCCTACTGCTAGAGTCTACCTGTTCCCAGAGTAGCAGAAGAAAAGTAGTGGCTGCTGAGTAAAAGACAGCTCTGAGCAACACAATTACAGAATGCTGGAAACAGGAAGTAATTTACCTCCTTTGTCCTCTTTAGAATCCTGCATATTGTGCTGGTTTTGGCTGGGGTAATTTTCTTCATAGTAGCTAGTATGAAGCTATGTTTTGCATTTGTTCTGAAAACAGTGTTCAGAATTCAGGGATTTTTTTTTACACAGAGCCAAGGCCTTTTCAGCTTCTCACACCACCCCACCAGGGAGTAGGATAGGGCTACGCAAGAAATTGGGTGGAGACATAGCGGGCAGCTACCCC
>NW_026992253.1:322500-389894 GCF_028769735.1 Zonotrichia leucophrys gambelii
AGGGCGGGAGCAGGGCCCCAACGCCACCCAAGGGTGCCAATACTGACCTGCCTTACCTTGGTACGAGGAGCCCCCGCCCCCGGAGCCCCCGTAGCCCCCGTGGGAGCCCGAGTTGTAGGAGCCGCCCCCGGAGTAGTTGTTGCCGCCGCCGCCGCCGCGGCCGCTGTTGCCGCTGTAACCTGGGCACGGGGGAGATGTGGGCATGGGGGTGAGGGCAGGGACCCCCAGCACCCTCAGGGGGCTCAAGAGCCCGGAATTCCAGGAGGATTTGGGTGCCCGAGCCTGTCAGGGGCGTTCTGAGCCATGGATTGTCCCCCGGGAATGTGCCCAGGGCTGGGCATTTAATTTACCCCTCTGTGCCCTCTGCTGGCAGAGTCATCCCAGCTCCAGCCACAAAACCCTTTAACCCAAACCTCTCTTATTCACATCTCCAACCACAAATCTCCCCTTATTCACATCTCCAGCCACAAAACCCTTTTACCCAAACTTCTCTTATTCAGAGCTGCAGCCCAAATCCATTTTATTCCAAACCTCCCTTATTCACATCTCCAACCCCAAATCTCCCCTTATTCCCAGCTCCTGCCCCAAATCCCTCCTTTAACCCAAACCTCCCTTATTCACATCTCCAGCCCCAAATCCCTCTTTTAACCCAAACCTCCCTTATTCACATCTCCAGCCACAAAACCCTTTTAACCCAAACCTTCCCTTATTCACAGCTCCAGCCCCAAATCCCTCTTTTAACCCAAACCTCCCTTATTCACATCTCCAACCCCAAAACCCTCCTTTAACCCAAACCTCCCTTTATTCACATCTCCAGCCCCAAATCTCCCCTTATTGCCAGCTCCAGCCCCAAATCCCTCTTTTAACCTAAACCTTCCTTATTCACATCTCCAGCCACAAATCCCTCTTTTAACCCAAACCTTCCCTCATTCACATCTCCAGCCCCAAATCCCTCTTTTAACCCAAACCTTCCCTTATTCACATCTCCAGCCCCAAATCCATTTTATTCCAAACCTCCCTCATTCACATCTCCAGCCCCAAATCCCTCCTTTAACCCAAACCTCCCTTATTCCCAGCTCCAGCTCCTGGGAGGGGCAGGAAGAACCCCTGGAGCTCCCTCGTGCCTGCCCCAGCCCAGAGGGGTCACCAGGTCCCCTCCAAACACCTTTAACCCAACCCGGACCCTCAAACCCTTCCCTGCGCACTCACTGTATTTGCTCTCGTAGTTGTAGTCGGAGCCGCCGCCGGGCGAGTTGTACGAGTTGGAGTAGGAGTAACCGCCCTGGCCGTGCCCGTAGCCCTTCTGCTTGCCCTGCCCGGGCCCGTAGCCGCCGTACTGGCCCTGCCCGTAGGGCTGCTGGCCCTGGTGGGCGCCGTAGCCGGAGCCGTACGAGGCCTTCTGGCCGCCGCCGTGCTGCTGCTGCTTCTTTCCGCCGTGCTTGGGCGGCGCGGGCGCCGTGTAGCCGTCGCCGCCCTGGTAGTAGGAACCGTAGCCCGAGGAGCCGCCGCCGCCGCCCGAGTTGGAGTGGCCGCCGTTGCTGTAGAACTGGCCTGGGCACAGAGAGAGAGGGGGGTCAGGGTGCTGGGGGGGCAGCCCCTCCGGAGGGGAGGGGGGCTGGGAGGGTGAGGGTGGAGGGGAGGGGGGCAGGGAGGGTGAGGGTCAGTGAGGGTGGGCTGGAGGGGAGGGGGTCTGGAGGGGGTCAGTGGGAGGGTGAGGGTGGAGGGGGTCTGGGAGGGGGTGGTGAGGTGGGTCAGTGAGGGTGGAGGGGAGGGGTCGAGGGTGAGGGTGGAGGGGAGGGGGTCAGTGAGGGTGAGGGTCAGTGAGGGTGGTGGGGAGGGGGTCAGTGAGGGTGTAGGGTGGAGGGGAGGGGTCAGTGAGGGTGAGGTCGTGAGTGGTGGAGGGGAGGGGGTCAGAGGTGAGGGGGTAGGGAGGGTGATGGAGGGTGGGGGTGTGAGGGGAGGGGGGAGGAGGGGGTCAGTGAGGGTGAGGGTGGAGGGGAGGGGGTCAGTGAGGGTGAGGGTGGTCTGGAGGGGAGGGGGTCAGTGAGGGTGGGCTGGAGCTGATGGAGACCCCTCAGCTCGCCAGGACCCCAGTGGGACCCCCTGTAATGCAGCAGAACCCCCCCGTGTGCATCTGTCCCTGTGATGCCACTCCCATCCAGACCCCACATCCGGGCCCACCCCTGTGATTGCAGCAGGATCCATCCCTGTGATTCCATCTGAATCCAGCAGGATCCATCCCTGTGATTGCAGCAGGACCCATCTGGATCCATCCCTGTGATTGCAGCAGGATCCATCCCTGTGATTCCATCTGAATCCATCTGGATCCATCCCTGTGATTCCAGCAGGATCCATCCCTGTGATTCCAGCAGGATCCATCCCTGTGATTCCATCTGAATCCATCTGGATCCATCCCTGTGATTCCATCTGGATCCATCCCTGTGATTCCAGCAGGATCCATCCCTGTGATTCCAGCAGATCTCCCATCTGGATCCATCCCTGTGATTCCACCAGATCTCCCACCTGGATCCATCCCTTTGTTTCCAGCAGGATCCCCCAGCAGGATCCATCCTGTGATTCCATCTGAATCCATCTGGACCCATCCCTGTGATTCCAGCAGGATCCCCCATCTGGACTGATCAATCTCTGTGATTCCAGCAGGACCCATCCTGTAATTCCAGCAGATCTTCCATGTGGATCCATCCCTGTGATTGCAGCAGAATCTCCCATTTGGATTGATCCATCCCTGTGATTCCAGCAGGATCCATCCTGTGATTCCAGCAGATCTCCCATCTGGATCCATCCCTGTGATTCCAGCAGGATCCATCTGAATCCATCCCTGTGATTCCAGCAGGATCCCCCATCTGGATCCATCCCTGTGATTCCAGCAGGATCCATCCCTGTGATTCCATCTTGATCCAACTCTGTGATTCCATCTGGACCCATCCCTGTGATTCCATCTGGATCCATCCTGTGATTCCAGCAGGATCCATCCCTGTGATTCCAGCAGATTCTCCCATCTGGATTGATCCATCCCTGTGATTCCATCTGGATCCATCCCTGTGATTCCAGCAGGATCCATCCCTGTGATTCCAGCAGGATCTCCCATCTGGACTGATCAATCTCTGTGATTCCAGCAGGATCTCCTATCTTGATCCATCTCTGTGATTCCCTCTGGATCCATCCCTGTGATTCCATCTGGATCCATCCCTGTGATTCCAGCAGATTCTCCCATCTGGATCCATCCCTGTGATTCCAGCAGGATCCATCCCTGTGATTCCAGCAGGATCCATCCCTGTGATTCCCTCTGGATCCACCCCTGTAACTCCACCAGATCTCCCATCTGGATCCACCCTGGGCCTCCCTCAGCCCTTCGCAGCCCCAGCCCCATCCCGCAGTGGGAGCTGCTCTGGAGTTGATCCTGCTCCAGGAATGAGGAGCCCACACCAGGGCAGTTCATCCTCGTGGGGTTTGGGCAATTCCACCCGGGATCCAGAGCTCAGCTGGGTTTGCCTTCATCTCTTCAGGGTCCCACAGCCAAACTCCTTTCCTGCCATTCCACGGAGAACTGGGAGCGTCCAAAACCAATCTTATTTTTGAGGGAAAAAAAGCCAACCTCCAACAATGATGGTTTTTTGGTTTTGGTTTTTGTTTTTTTTTTTTCAATTATAATTATTATTGGGATAATAATATATATATATATATATATAATATATAATATATATATATATTATATATATATATATAAATATTATATATATATATATATAATATATATATATAATATATAATATATATATATATAATATATATATATATATATATATATAAATATAATATATATATATATTATATATATATAATATAATGGGATAATTATTATTACAAATATTTTAAGGATCCACTGAACCCCAGTTTAAACCTGGAGCTTCCTTTTCCTTCTTTTTTGGTTAAATTAAGGAATTAACTCAAAGATGGGAACCACGGTGCCACCAAATCCAGCAAAGACAACTTTCAAAGGAATAAAGGACCAAAATGCTCGGAATTCTATGGATTCCGAGACTCAAGCCAATTCCAAAATCCCCCTCAGTTCCTGATTTTGGGGATATCTCATTCTCCGGGTGACTGAAGCACTTTCCATGGCAACCAAGGATTTCCCAAAGCATCCACGACATTCCCAATTATTGGATATTGATTGATTGGATCGGGATGGGGAGCACAGAACAACTCCCAGTGTGGTTCAGAGGATTTGCTTCAGCACAGGGGCAAATCCAAGCATTCCAGCAAACCAGGGAATTTCACATCTTTAAAAGGCTGGGCTGCACCAGACCCATGTGGAAAAGTCTTCCCAACACCCAGAGGGGTCTGACCCAATCTCTGGGATTTATTAAAATTTTCTAAGAAATTTTAATTTTCTAAGAAAATTAATTTTCTAAGAATTTTCTAAGAATTTTTTAAGAAAAAAACCCCTTGCTGTAAGCTAAGACCGAACTGATGAAAACGCTTTGGTTTCCATAAAAACCAACAACCATTAAAATAAAAAAGCTTCCCCTCCCCTGAGCCATTTCCTGGCAGATTTGTGTCCCCTCACAACAGCACCTGTTGGGATTTTGGGTGGAAAAAAGCACTCACTGTAGCCAGCAGTGGCAGAATTCCCTCCGTAGCCGTAGCTCCCGTACCCGGCGCCTGCAGGGGAGGGAAAGGTTGGAATAAACAGAGACCCCAAAGGGGGAAACGCCCCAAATCTGGGGGGCCACTGCCCCATGGAGGGCCCCAGGAAATCCAACTGACATGGACACAGCGCCAGAGGGGGGTTTGGGGGGCTCTGGGGGATTTGGGGGGCTCTGGAATGTCCAGTTCACAGCACCAGAGGGGGATTTGTTCCCCACAGGGATTTGGGGGCTCTGGAATGTTCAGCACACAACACCAGAGGGGGATTTGGGGGGCTCTGGAACATTCAGGACCCACACCCACAACACCAGAGGGGGATTTGTTCCCTTATGGGGATTTGGGGGGCTCTGGAATGTGCAGCACACAGCACCAGAGGGGGATTTGTTCCCCACAGGGATTTTGGGGGGCTCTGGAATGTCCAGTTCACAGCCCCAAGCCCAGAGGGGGATTTGTTCCCTTATGGGGATTTTGGGGGGCTCTGGAACGCTCAGACCCCACACCCACAACACCAGAGGGGGATTTGTTCCCCACAGGGATTTTGGGGGGCTCTGGAACGCTCAGGCCCCACAGCCCCAAGCCCAGAGGGGGATTTGTTCCCCCACAGGGATTTTGGGGGGCTCTGGGGAATGTGGGGGGCTCTGGAATGTCCAGCACACAACACCAGAGGGAGATTTGCTCCCTTATGGGGATTTGGGGGGCTCTGGAACATTCAGACCCACACCCACAACACCAGAGGGGGATTTGTTCCCTTATGGGGATTTGGGGGGCTCTGGAATGTCCAGTTCACAACACCAGAGGGGGATTTGGGGGGCTCTGGAACATTCAGGACCCACACCCACAACACCAGATGGGGATTTGTTCCCCCACAGGGATTTGGGGGGCTCTGGAACATTCAGACCCCACAGCCCCAAGCCCAGAGGGGGATTTGTTCCCTTTCAGGGATTTGGGGGGCTCTGGAATGTTCAGGACAGAACACCAGAGGGGGATTTGGGGGGCTCTGGGGGATTTGGGGGGCTCTGGAATGTCCAGGACACAGCACCAGAGGGGGATTTGGGGGGCTCTGGGGGGTTTGGGGGCTCTGAAATGTCCAGGACAGAACACCAGAGGGGGATTTGGGGGGCTCTGGGGGATTTGGGGGGCTCTGGAATGTCCAGTTCACAACACCAGAGGGGGATTTGTTCCCCCACAGGGATTTTGGGGGGCTCTGGAACGTTCAGACCCCACAGCCCCAAGCCCAGAGGGGGATTTGTTCCCCACAGTGATTTTGGGGGCTCTGGAACACCCAGGACACAACACCAGAGGGGGATTTGGGGGGCTCTGGAGGATTTGGGGGGCTCTGGAATGTCCAGTTCACAGCACCAGAGGGGGATTTGGGGGGCTCTGGAACATTCAGGACCCACACCCACAACACCAGAGGGGGATTTGTTCCCTTATGGGGATTTTGGGGGGCTCTGGAACGTTCAGACCCCACACCCACAACACCAGAGGGGGATTTGTTCCCCCACGGGATTTGGGGGGCTCTGGAATGTCCAGGACACAGCACCAGAGGGGGATTTGGGGGGCTCTGGAACACCCAGTTCACAACACCAGAGGGGGATTTGTTCCCTTATGGGGATTTTGGGGGGCTCTGGAACGCTCAGCCCCCACAGCCCCAAGCCCAGAGGGGGATTTGTTCCCTTCCAGGGATTTTTGGGGACTCTGGAACACTCAGACCCCACACCCACAACACCAGAGGGGGATTTGCTCCTTTCCAGGGATTTGGGGGTCTCTGGAACACTCAGCCCCCACAGCTTGGATGTCCAGTTCACAACACCAGAGGGGAATTTGGGGGGCTCTGGGGGATTTTGGGGGGCTCTGGAACGTTCAGGACACAACACCAGAGGGGGATTTGTTCCCCACAGGGATTTGGGGGGCTCTGGAACACTCAGCCCCCACAGCCCCAAGCCCGGAGGGGGATTTGTTCCCCACAGGGATTTGGGGGGCTCTGGAATGTCCAGTTCACAGCACCAGAGGGGGATTTGCTCCCCACAGGGATTTTGGGGGGCTCTGGAACGCTCAGCCCCCACACCCACAACACCAGAGGGGGATTTGTTCCCTTATAGGGATTTTGGGGGGCTCTGTAACGCTCAGCCCCCACAGCCCCAAGCCCGGAGGAGCAGGGGGTGTCACTCCCCCATGGAACATTCCATGGGTGCCAGGGTGGGGGTGCCGCCCCCCCCTCACCTGTGCTCATGTAGCCGCCGTGGTTGCCCCCGAAGCCGCCCCGGCCTCGGCCCCGGCCCCGCAGGTTCCCGCCCCGGCCGCGGCCCCGCATGTTGGGGGGCGGGGGGGCCTCGTTGTGCATGGGGCCGCCCCCCATCCCGAATCCTGGGTTGTGCTGCTGTGGGGACAAGGAGGGGGGGACACAGGGGTCACCTGGAGGAGCTGGGGCTGAGGGATCCCCCAAAAACCTCCCAAAACTGAGCCCCGGAACAAGAGACACCGAGGTGGACCCCGAATTCAGGCACCTCCAAATCCAGAGGGGCTTTGCTGCAAAACCTGATGGGTTCTGGGCTTCCAAGCTGTTTGCTCTGCTCCCAGCAAAGGATCCAACCCCAGAGCCAATGGCTGGTGGGTTACACCCCAGGATTTTCCCATTCCAGACCAGTTCCCATTGGTCTTTTCCAATTTCAGACCAGTTCCCATCAGTCTTTTCCAATTTCAGACCAGTTCCCATCAGTCTTTTCCAATTTCAGACCAGTTCCCATCGGTCTTTTCCAATTTCAGACCAGTTCCCATCAGTCTTTTCCTGTTTTAGACCAATCCTGATCTGTATTTTCTGATCTTGGCCTGGTTCCCATCAGTCTTTTCCTGTTTTAGACCAATCCTGATCTGTATTTTCTGATCTTAGCCTGGTTCCCATCAGTCTTTTCCAATTTCAGACCAGTTCCCATCGGTCTTTTCCTGTTTTACACCAATCCTGATCTGTATTTTCTGATCTTGGCCTGGTTCCCATTGGTCTTTTCCTGTTTTAGACCAATCCTGATCTGTATTTTCTGATCTCAGCCTGGTTCCCATCGGTCTTTTCCTGTTTTAGACCAGTCCTGATCTGTATTTTCTGATCTTGGCCTGGTTCCCATCAGTCTTTTCCTGTTTTAGACCAATCCTGATCTGTATTTTCTGATCTTAGCCTGGTTCCCATTGGTCTTTTCCAATTTCAGACCAGTTCCCATCGGTCTTTTCCTGTTTTAGACCAATCCTGATCTGTATTTTCTGATCTTGGCCTGGTTCCCATCAGTCTTTTCCTGTTTTAGACCAATCCTGATCTGTATTTTCTGATCCTGGCCTGGTTCCCATTGGTCTTTTCCAATTTCAGACCAGTTCCCATCAGTCTTTTCCTGTTTTAGACCAATCCTGATCTGTATTTTCTGATCTCAGCCTGGTTCCCATTGGTCTTTTCCTGTTTTAGACTAATCCTGATTTGTATTTTCTGATCCTGGCCTGGTTCCCATCAGTCTTTTCCCACTCCACACCAGTTCCCACTGCTCTCCCCCATTGCAGGGCTGTGGGATTGGGGGTTTCACTCACTTTGACTGGGAATTTGGGGCCGCCTCTGGCTGGAACTGGGGCTCTTTTCTTCTTGTTCTGCTCGATGGCAACGGGAGCATCAGGGAACAGCTTCTCCAGGGCAGCCAGGGCCGCGTAGGCTTTGGCCACCTTCTTGTTGGAGCCAGCACCTTGGAACTTCTGCCCGTCCACCTCCACCTTGGCAAGGGATGGAAGCACACATTGAGGTGGGAAAGGGCAGGAAAAGATGGGAGAGCTACAGGGAATCCCAGAGCTGGAGTGTCACAGGCTGTCCCTGCCCATTAACGAGCTGTAAAAGGTTTCTCCCAAGGCAAACCGCTTGGATTTGAGGATTCAAACCCTTGGGAAGGGGGTGAGGAGCCTCTCCAAGCTCCTCTCCCAGCCGAGAGCTCTGGATGGAGCCCTGGGGAGGGCAGGGGGCCCCGGGGTGTCCCCTCACCTCCATGACAAAGCGCTTGTCGTGGCTGCCGCCCGTCTCCGAGATCAGCTCGTACTTGAGCCCGCGCCGCTTCTCGTTCAGCTCCATCACGGGGTTCTTGCCGTGCTTGGTCAGGATTGGTCCCTGCTGCTTCACGTTCTGCGGGCGGGCAAGGGCTGGCTGAGCCCCAAAACGTGCCCAGCACACACAGAACTGCTCCCCAGCTTCTTTGGGCAGGACACCAAGGAGCCACGGCCGCCCCCAAACCCACCCAAACCCACCCAAACCAGCACCAGCACGGTGCCACGGTGCCACGGTGCCCTGCCGTGTCCCCCACCCACCTCGGGGGTCTGATCCGAGGGGGGCGAGGCCGCCGTGGGCGTGGACACCGTTTCCACCACGGGCGGAGGAGCCACCACCACCGGCTTGGTCTCCGTCTCCTCGGCCGACTCGTCGCCCTTGCTGGAGTCCTTGCCCTCCACGCCGGTGGGCAAACCCATGTCCTGCAGCACCTGGGGGGGGAGCAGGGGGGTCAGCACAGCTGCTCCAGGCCTTCCATTGACTCGGTAACGCTCAGCATTCCCAAATCCTGCGGGCACTCCAGGGCACACCCGAGGATGGCAGCTCCTGGTGCTGCTCCCACCCCAGCCTGGAGGTTCTGCTGCTTTTCCCATTCCCACTCCCATTCCCATCCCATTCCCATCCCATCCCATCCCATCCCATCCCATTCCATTCCCATTCCTATTTCCATTTCCCTTTCCATTCCCATCCCCATTCCCATTCCCATTCCCATCCTATCCCATTCCTATTTCCATTTCCATTTCCATTCCCACCCCCATTCGCATTCATATTCCCATTCCCACTCTCATTCTCATTCCCATCCCCACTCCCACTCCCATTTCCATTTCCATCCCATCCCATCCTATCCCATTCCCATTCCTATTTCCATTTCCATTTCCATTCCCATTCCCATCCCCATCCCCATTCCCACTCCCATTCCATCCCCATCCCCATTCCCATCCCATCCCATCCCATCCCATCCCATTCCAATTCCCACTCTCATCCCATCCCATTCCCATTCCTATTTCCATTTCCATTTCCATTCCCATTCCCATCCCCATCCCCATTCCCCACTCCCATTCCCATCCCCATTCCCACTCCCACTCCCATCCCATTTCCCACTTCCATTCCATCCCCATCCCCATCCCCATCCCATCCCATCCCATTCTATCTCATCCCATCCCCATTCCCATTCCCATCCCATTCCACTCCCACTCCCATTCCCATTCCCATTCCCATTCTCATTCCCATTTCCCACTCCCATTCCATCCCCATCCCCATTCCCATCCCATCCCATTCTATCCCATCCCATCCCATTTCCCACTCCCATTCCCACTCCCACTCCCATCCCATTTCCCACTTCCATTCCCACTCCCACTCCCATTCCCATCCCATTTCCCATCCCCATCCCATCCCATCCCATCCCATCCCACTCCCATTCCCATCCCATTTCCCATCCCATTTCCCATCCCATCCCATCCCACTCCCATTCCCATTCCATTTCCCATCCCATTTCCCATCCCATCCCATCCCATCCCATCCCATTCCACTCCCACTCCCATTCCCATCCCATTCCCCACTCCCATTCCCATCCCCATTTCCCACTCCCATTCCCATTCCCCACTCCCACTCCCATTCCCATCCCCATTCCCCACTCCCACTTCCATTCCCATTCCCATCCCATTTCCCACTCCCATTCCCATTCCCATCCCCATTCCACTCCCATTCCCATTTCCCATCCCCATTCCCCATCCCCATCCCATCCACTCCCATTCCCATTCCCTTTCCCATCCCATCCCATCCATCCCATCCCATCCCATTCCACTCCCACTCCCATTCCCATCCCATTTCCCATTCCATCCCCATTTCCCACTCCCATTCCCATTTTATCCTTCCATCCCCATTCCCTTCCATCCCCTATTCCCATTCCCCATTCCCACTCCCATTCCCATCCCATCCCATTCCCAATCCCATCCCATTCCATTCCCACTCCCATTCCCCTTCCCACTCCAATTCCCATTCCCATCCCATCCCATCTTTCCCATCCCCATTCCCCATCCCCATTCCCATCCCACTCCCACCGCACCTTCACAGCCACGTGCAGCTTGGCCGTTTTCTTGGAGGGCCCCGAGGCCTCGAAGGTGCTGCCGTCGATCTCCACGGCCATGGTGAAGATGGGCGCGTGCACGGGGCCGGTCTGCGACACCAGCTTGTACTGCAGCCCCGGCTTCAGCTGGTTCAGCTTCATCAGCGCGTTCATGGCCTGCGGCGGCTCCAGCTTCTCCTCTGCAGGGGCACAGCCAGCACCCAGCGTTTGGGGCTGTTTGGTGGCGCCTTCCGAGAGCAAAGCCGGCTCCAGGCTGGCATTTCCCAGCTCTAATTGGTGTTTTTTAGTTTCAGGCCAGTCCTGATGGGCATTTGCTAATTCCAGACCAGTTTCCGTGGGTCTATTCCCATTCCAGACCAGTTTCCGTGGGTCTATTCCCATTCCAGACCAGTTTCCGTGGGTCTATTCCCATTCCAGACCAGTTTCCGTGGGTCTATTCCCATTCCAGACCAGTTCCCACAAGTGTTTTCCTACTGCAAATCAGTTCTGACCACTCTTTTCCCAGTTCTGCCCAGTCTTTCCCCATTTTAGACCAGTCCTGACCAGCATTTTCTGATCTCAGATCAGTCTCAACTGCTCTTTTCTCTTTTTAGACCACTTCCCACTGACCTTTCCCAATTTCAGACCAGTTCCCACTGGTCTTTTCCAATTCCAGACCAGTTCCCATTGACCGTTCCCAATGATCTTTCCCAATTCCAGACCACTTCCCATTGACCCTTCCCAATTCCAGACCAGTTCCCATTGATCTTTTCCTATTCCAGACCAGTTCTCACTGGTCTATTCCCATTCCAGACCAGTTCCCACAAGTGTTTTCCTACTGCAAATCAGCTCTGACCACTCTTTTCCCAGTTCTGCCCAGTCTTTCCCCATTTTAGACCAGTCCTGACCAGCATTTTCTCATCTCAGATCAGTCTCAACTGCTCTTTTCTCCTTTTAGACCAGTTCCCCGTGGTCTTTTCAATTCCAGACCAGTTCCCATTGATCTTTCCCAATTCCAGACCAGTTCCCATTGGTCTTTTCCAATTCCAGACCAGTTCCCCGTGGTCTTTTCCAATTCCAGACCAGCTCCCATTGATCTTTTCCAATTCCAGACCAGTTCCCATTGATCTTTTCCTATTCCAAACCAATTCCCACTGGTCTTTCTCAATTCCAGACCAGTTCCCATTGACCTTTCCCAATTCCAGACCAGTTCCCATTGATCTTTCCCAATTCCAGACCAGTTCTCACTGACCCTTTCCAATTCCAGACCAGTTCCCATTGATCTTTTCCAATTCCAGACCAGTTCCCATTGATCTTTCCCAATTCCAGACCAGTTCCCACTGATCTTTCCCAATTCCAGACCAGTTCTCACTGGTCTTTCCCAATTCCAGACCACTTCCCATTGACCTTTCCCAATTCCAGACCAGTTCCCATTGATCTTTTCCAATTCCAGACCAGTTCCCATTGACCTTTCCCAATTCCAGACCAGTTCCCATTGATCTTTTCCAATTCCAGACCAGTTCCCATTGATCTTTTCCAATTCCAGACCAGTTCCCATTGACCTTTCCCAATTCCAGACCAGTTCCCATTGATCTTTTCCTATTCCAGACCAGTTCCCATTGGTCTTTTCAATTCCAGACCACTTCCCATTGACCCTTCCCAATTCCAGACCAGTTCCCATTGATCTTTTCCAATTCCAGACCAGTTCCCATTGATCTTTTCCTATTCCAGACCAGTTCCCATTGATCTTTCCCAATTCCAGACCAGTTCTCACTGGTCTTTCCCAATTCCAGACCACTTCCCATTGACCTTTCCCAATTCCAGACCAGTTCCCACTGACCCTTCCCAATTCCAGACCAGTTCCCATTGACCTTTCCCAATTCCAGACCAGTTCCCATTGATCTTTTCCAATTCCAGACCAGTTCCCATTGATCTTTTCCTATTCCAAACCAGTTCTCACTGGTCTTTTCCAATTCCAGACCAGTTCCCACTGACCTTTCCCAATTCCAGACCAGTTCCCATCAGTCTTTTCCACCTCCCAGACCAATCCTGACCTTTTCCTCCTTGGTTTCAATTCTGCCCAGCACAAATCTCCACTTTTAAGTTATTTTCTCCATCCCCCCACCCTGTACCCCCAACCTTCAGCCCCCCAAGCCCCCAGCCCTGCACTGAGCACCCCCAGGCCGTACCTACCTCTCGTTAACTCAATACCTTTTTTCTGAATCTTCTTTTTCTTTTTGCTGGGGGATTTCTCCTCCCCGTCCTCCTCCATCGGCCGCTTCATGGGGGTGACGGCGTACGTGGTGCTGGGCGGGATCTGAACTGCACAACGAGCACAGCGCTCCCTAAATCCCCCGTTTTCCACCCAAACCCTGGGGTTGGGAGCGCAGGGCTGCTCCCTCCCAGTACGTACCAGTATAATCGACCGGGTTCTCGTTCTTTGGTTTCTTGGGCATTTTGGAGGGCAGGGGATCCATGCCCAGCACCTTGTGGAGCTGGCCGAAGGCGGCGAGCCGCAGGGCGTGCTGGGGACAGGAGAGGGGGTCAGCAGAGCTGCCTGAGACCCCCGTGCTCACAGCAGCCCCCCACAGCCCCCCTGCACCAATCCATCCTCAGAGGGGCTCTCCATGGAGATCGAGGCTTTTGGGGGCCTTGGGACAATTCGCTGCTCAACTCCTGATTCTTTGCTCTGGGGTGGCCAAACTATGGGGCCCACAGGGGTGGCCTGGTGGAGTGACCGTGGCACCGAGTGACCGTGGCACCGAGTGACCGTGGCATTGAGTGACCGTGGCATTGAGTGACCACAGCACCGAGTGATCACAGCACCGAGTGACCGTGGCACCGAGTGACCGTGGCATTGAGTGACCACAGCACCGAGTGACCACAGCACCGAGTGACCGTGGCACCGAGTGACCGTGGCATTGAGTGACCACAGCACCGAGTGACCACAGCACCGAGTGACCGTGGCATTGAGTGACCACAGCACCGAGTGACCACAGCACCGAGTGACCACAGCACCGAGTGACCACAGCACTGAGTGACCACAGCACCGAGTGACCACAGCACCGAGTGATCACAGCAGCGTGTGGCCATGGTGCCGAGTGACCACGGTGCTGAGTGACCACGGTGCTGAGTGACCACAGTGCTGAGTGACCACGGTGCTGAGTGACCACGGTGCCGAGTGACCATGATGCCAAGTGACCACGGGTCTAATCTATGGTGGCCAAGGGAGCCGGGAGCAGAGCGAGCCGGGGTTTGGGAAGGGCCGGATGGAGGTCACACTATACCTGAGCACTCTGTGTGATATCTTCCCTTTGTTGTCTGTCTAGATGCCCAATAGCATCAGTGGCTTCTTTTTCACAAGGGTCATAAATACCAGAACCATCTGAAGGCAGGAAACAAGGAAGATATGCAGAGAATTATCCCGGGTCTCTACCCTAATTCCCTGGGGCAGCTCCCGAGGCGCGGCTCGCCGGGGTTTCTGTGGGATCCCCGGGGGCCAAACCCTGGCGCCTCTCCCTACGGGGCAGGGCCGGCAAAGCTCCGTGTGCCCACGGGGACGGGGGGCTCCCGAGCACCGGCACCCCCCGCGCTCCTCCCGGCCGGAGCTCGGAGCTCACCTGGCCAGAGATCACCTGGCCAGAGCTCAGAGCTCACCTGGCCAGAGATCACCTGGCTGAGCTTAGAGCTCACCTGGGCAGAGATCACCTGGCCGAGCTCACCAAGCCGGAGCTCACCTGGCCAGAGCTCACCAGGGCAGAGCTCAGAGCTCACCTGGCTGAGCTCACCAGGGCAGAGCTCAGAGCTCGCTGGCCAAGCTCACCTGGCCGAGCTCAGAGCTCAGTGGCCGAGCTCACCCGGGCCGAGCTCAGAGCCCGCTGGCCGAGCTCACGTGGGCAGAGCTCACCTGGCCAAGCTCACCTGGGCAGAGCTCAGAGCTCACCTGGCCAAGCTCAGAGCTCACCCAGGCAGAGCTGAGAGCTCACTGGCCGAGCTCACGTGGGCAGAGCTCAGAGCTCGCTGGCCAAGCTCATGTGGGCAGAGCTCAGAGCTCACCTGGCCGAGCTCAGAGCTCACCCGGGCCGAGCTCAGAGCCCGCTGGCCGAGCTCACGTGGGCAGAGCTCACCTGGCCAAGCTCAGAGCTCACCCGGCTGGAGCTCAGAGCTCACCTGGCCGAGCTCACCTGGCCGAGCTCACTGGCCGAGCTCAGAGCTCACCTGGCAGAGCTCAGAGCCCGCTGGCCGAGCTCACCCGGGCCGAGCTCAGAGCTCACCTGGCCAAGCTCACTGGCCGAGCTCACCTGCCGAGCTCAGAGCTCACGGGCCAAGCTCACCTGGCCGAGCTCAGAGCTCAGTGGCCGAGCTCACCCGGGCCGAGCTCAGAGCCCGCTGGCCGAGCTCACGTGGGCAGAGCTCACCTGGCTGAGCTCAGAGCTCACCCGGGCCGAGCTCAGAGCTCAGAGGCCGCTGGCCGAGCTCACGTGGGCAGAGCTCAGAGCTCACCTGGCCAGAGCTCAGAGGTCACCTGGCCGAGCTTAGAGCTCACCTGGCCGAGCTCACCTGGCCAGAGCTCAGAGGTCACCTGGCCGAGCTCAGAGCTCACCCGGCTGGAGCTCAGAGCCCGCTGGCCGAGCTCACGTGGGCAGAGCTCAGAGCTCACCTGGCCGAGCTCACTGGACAAGCTCAGAGCTCACCCGGGCCGAGCTCAGAGCCTGCTGGCCGAGCTCACGTGGGCAGAGCTCAGAGCTCACGTGGGCAGAGCTCAGAGCTCACTGGCCAAGCTCAGAGCCCCCTGGCCGAGCTCACCCGGGCAGAGCTCAGAGCTCACCTGGCCAAGCTCAGAGCTCACCCGGGCCGAGCTCACCTGGCCGAGCTCACGTGGGCAGAGCTCACCTGGCATGACGATGCCCGAGGCCAGGCACTCCAGCACGCGGCGCAGCGCCTCGCCCGCGCCCATCGGCCGGTTCGCCGTCCCGATGGATTTCTCACACAGCAGCTCCAGAGGCTGCAAGGCAAGGAGGGGAGTGAGGGCAGGGAGAGGGGAGAGGGATCCCAGAGAGGGACCTGGAAAGGGATCCCAGGAAATGGAACCCTGGAAAGGGATCCCAGGAAATGGAACCCTGGAAAGGGGGCCTGGGAAAGGGATCCCAGAGAGGGACCTGGAAAGGGATCTCAGGTAATGGAACCCCAGAAAGGGATCCCAGAGAGGGACCTGGAAAGGGATCCCAGGAAATGGAACCCTGGAAAGGGGGCCTGGGAAAGGGATCCCAGAGAGGGACCTGGGAAAGGACACCTGGGAGAGGGATCCCAGAGAGGGACCTGGAAAGGGATCCCAGGAAATGGAACCCTGGAAAGGGATCCCAGAGAGGGACCTGGAAAGGGATCCCAGGAAATGGAACCCTGGAAAGGGATCCCAGAGAGGGACCTGGAAAAGGGATCCCAGAGACGAACCCTCAGAAAGGGATCCCAGGAAATGGACCCCAGAAAAGGGGGCCTGAGAAAGGGATCCCAGGGAGGAACCCTCAAAAAGGGACCCCAGGAAATGGAACCCTGGAAAGGGATCCCAGAGAGGGACCTGGAAAAGGGATCCCACAGAGGGACCTGGAAAAGGGATCCCATAGAAGGACCTGGGAAAGGGATCCCAGACGGGGACATGGGACATGGAAAAGGATCCCAGAGAGGGACCCCTGGAAAAGGGATCCCAAGAAATGGACTCCTGGAAAAGGGTCCCAGAGAGAGACCCCTGAAAAAGGGATCTCAGGAATGGACCCCTGGAAAAGGGATCCCACAGAGGGACCTGGAAAAGGGATCCCATAGAAGGACCTGGGAAAGGGATCCCAGAAAGGGACATGGGACATGGGAAAGGATCCCAGAGAGGAACCCCTGAAAAAGGGATCCCAAGAAATGGACTCCTGGAAAAGGGTCCCAGAGAGAGACCCCTGAAAAAGGGATCTCAGGAATGGACCCCTGGAAAAGGGATCCCACAGAGGGACCTGGGAAAGGGATCCCAGAAAGGGACATGGGAAAGGATCCCAGAGAGGGACCCCTGGAAAGGGATCCCAGGAATGGACCCCTGGGAAAGGATCCCAGGAATGGACCCCTGGAAAGGGGGCCTGGGAGAAGGGCCCCAGAAAGGAGACCCCGGCAAAGGGACCCCCTGGAATGGGACTGCAAAGGGGATCCTGGGAGAGGGACCCCAGGAAACGCGCTGGGAAATGGGAGCCCAGCACAGGACTCCAGGGAAGGGACTCATCTGGGAGCAGCTTCTGGTGCCCACAGGAGGAGAGGAGCCAGGCTGTGGAAGTCATGAAGGGATAAAACATTCGATAACAACGTGCTTTGGTAATTAATAAAACAAGCTGGTGATGTGATTTGATAAGATAAAGTTGTTTGATGACTGATAAAACCGTTTGTTAATTGATAAAGGAAACTGATGGTAGTTGAGGACAGCATGGTTTGGTAACTGATAAAGCGATTTGATAACTGGACTTGAAAATTAATAAAACTATTTTAAAATAGCGCCATTTGTTACTTAATATTTGATGATAACATGACTTGATAATTTATAAAACAATTTGATAATGATAATGATGTGGTTTGATAACTGATAAAACAATCTGATAGTAACGAAACTGCTGATAACACTGACAAGAATGTGATTTGGTAGCTGAAAAAATGTTTTGATAATAATGTGACTTAATAATTGATAAAACAAGTCGATAGTAAACTGATAAAGCAATTCAATAACAACCTGAGCTGGTAGCTGACAAAGCAACTCAGTATTGAGGTAAGCTGATAACTCATTACCAATCTGATAACACCGTGAGCTCATAATTAGCTGACAATTGATAAACCCACGTGCAGCACAGACATTGCATTTGTGTCTCTGAGTGCAGAGAAGCCGTTCATCCACAGCAACCCCCAAGCTGGGCAAGCCTGGAGCCTCGGGAAGAGCAGAGCTGCACTGGGAGAAAGGGAATCAATGAATGAATGAATGAATGAATGAATGAATGAATGCATTACCCATCCTCGGAGCGGGGCCCAGGTGGGAACGCGCGTGCACAGGTCCCGCAGCACCCGGATCACGATCACGCACGACTTCAGCCCGTTGGCCCTGGCCTGGAAGCGGAAGCAAACCGGACAGGGGCTCACCGAGCGCCCGCCCGCGCCGCCGACGCTCCCTCCGGGTGCTGCTTTGCCGAGGGAAAGCCGGAGCCCGGCCTGGAGCCGCCGCAGCCGAGGCCTGGCCGAAGCCTCGGCCAAGCTCCCGGCCAAGGGGTTGGCCAAGGGGTTGGCCAAGGGCTTAGCCAAGCTCCCAGCCAAGGGGTTGGCCAAGGAGTTGGCCAAGGGCTTAGCCAAGCTCCCGGCCAAGGGGTTGGCCAAGGAGTTGGCCAAGGGGTTGGCCAAGCTCCCGGCCAAGGGCTTAGCCAAGGGCTTAGCCAAACTCCCAGCCAAGGGGTTGGCCAAGGGCTTAGCCAAGCTCCCAGCCAAGGGCTTAGCCAAGGGCTTAGCCAAGCTCCCGGCCAAGGAGTTGGCCAAGGGCTTAGCCGAGAGGTTGGCCAAGCTCCCGGCCAAGGGCTTAGCCAAGGGCTTAGCCAAACTCCCAGCCAAGGGGTTGGCCAAGGGCTTAGCCAAGGTCCCAGCCAAGGGCTTAGCCAAGCTCCCAGCCAAGGGCTTAGCCAAACTCCCAGCCAAGGGGTTGGCCAAGGAGTTGGCCAAGGGCTTAGCCAAGCTCCCAGCCAAGGGCTTAGCCAAGCTCCCAGCCAAGGGGTTGGCCAAGGAGTTGGCCAAGGGCTTAGCCAAGGGCTTAGCCAAGCTCCCAGCCAAGGGCTTAGCCAAACTCCCAGCCAAGGGGTTGGCCAAGGAGTTGGCCAAACTCCTAGCCAAGGGCTTAGCCAAGGGCTTAGCCAAACTCCTAGCCAAGGAGTTGGCCGAGAGGTTGGCCAAGGCCTCAGCCACGGAACTGGCCAAGGAGTTGGCCAAGGTCTTAGCCAAGGGGTTGGCCAAGGCCTCAGCCAAAGAGTTGGCCAAGGAGTTGGCCAAGGTCTTAGCGAAGGGCTCAGCGGAAGGGTTGGCCATGGGGTTGGCCAAGGTCTTGGCTAAGGTGTTGGCCAAGGGGCTGGCCAAGGCCTTAACCAAGGTCTTGGCCGAGGGGACGTTCCTCCTCACGCAGAGCGGCCGCTCCGTGCAAAGGCTCCTCCTGAGTCACTGCAGCGCCCACAGTCCGGCGGCCACTTGGGACTCCAGCTCCAACAACAACACTCAGCCCCTTACAAGAGTTTTACCAACGCTTCTACTTAAAGATAAATATAAGAACAAAATGCAAACCTGGAACCACTTGGCGTGGCGCAGAGACGCCAAGGCAGCAAGGCATTTCTGCCTGTCCAGAACGTCCGGGGAGTCGGTGACTGAGAGCGTTTCTAGTCGTGGATGGAATAAGAAGACAAGGCACGGTTTGACCAAGGGGCTTCTGTCGGGCCGAGGGGGATGAGGCAGCATCCTAACGGGCAGCTGAGGCTCCCCAAAAATCCTGCAGGGATGCCGGGGGCGGGAGGGAAGGGGCTGCGGCCTCGCCTGGCTCCCAGGGAGGGATGGAGGGAGGAGGAGGAGGAAGAGGAGGAGGAGGAGGAGGAGACCGGGCGGAGGGCACAGCAATAAATGCTGGGTGGATGGAGAGGCGGCGGCGAGGCCGGCACGGGGAAATTTGAGGGGGTGAGAGCCCGGCTCCAGCTGGAGCACAGGGAGGGCAGGAGGGAAGGGCCGGGCTGGAGAGGATCCAGGGAACCCTCCGCCCGGAAGGATGGCTGCCCCGGCCCCGGCCCGCGACAGAGAACGTCCTGTTGGTCAAAGGTCCAGCGTCCCTAAAATCGACAAACTAGAAGGCTCGGAGACGAGGTCAGAGATCAACACCAGAGATCAACAATCAAGAGCACAAAGAGGTCCCGGTTTGTGCTGCAGCAAAACTGAGGAAGGGCCTCAAGTCGCCCCAAGTTGCTCGAGATCAGGGTTTTAGATAAGGCTAGTGCGGAGCGGGGGAACCGCCGGCCCTACGGAGCCCATGGGGATTGGAGCGCACAACCAGCAGCTGCTGGCTTCTGATTCCAAAGGGAATTTGGAGGAGCTAACTTTATCCAAAACTCTGCATCGCTTTCCGGAATTGTGAAGCTGAGGTGCTGCCAGAGCCGCGCCACGAGCCCCGAGCACCCGGTGTTCTGCTGCAACACACACCGGGGAACATCCCGGAACATCCCGGTTCATGGACATGCAACTCCTCGCACAAGAAGCCTTCGAGAGGGGTTTTTGCTTTTGGGTTTCTTAAACAAATCTGGTTTCTATTCTCATGTCACTGCACTGACATGGCCGGGGGACAAACCACGAGTAATACAACGAGATGATGAATTAGTGAACTAAAGGCCCAAGTGGAACCAAAAGAAAGGATAAAATAATAATACTTAAAAAAAAAACAAAAAAAAAAAAAAAAAACCAAAATAGAGCAAAAATCCGGCGTGAAAGTTGCTCCTCAGCTTCGGAAGCCCGGTCGGGTAAAGCACACCCGGGATGTCTCAGTGAGGAATTTGGTGAGGATCTGGCCCCACGAGCTGCCACTGAGGCTCCGGCTGAAGCTGAAGAGCACTTTCCCGCTGGCTGGCCGCGGACGCCCCGCGCCGGCCCGGCCGTACCTCCGGCCAGCTGCTTCTCCAGCTCCTCCCGCACCACGGGCGACGTCAGGTGGATGGTCAGGCTCAGGGGAGGCTCCTTGGTGTTCTTGATGACGATGGCGGCGTCGCCCACGCACTGGATGATCTCGTACTTGTCCTCGGTGATGGCCTGCGCCGTTGGGGTGGGGATGGGTTGGAGTGAGATGGGTCCCAAAGTGCCTTCCCACCCAAAGCACTCCATGATTCCATCATCCCAGAGCCCTGGGAATGCTCTGCTGGAGCAGGGAAGGCTCTGGGGAGAGCTCAGAGCCCCTTCCAGTGCCTACAGGGGCTCCAGGAGGGCTGGAGAGGGACACAAGGGATGGAGGGACAGGACAAGAGAATGGCTTCACCCTGGGAAAAGGGGGATTGAGATGGGTTTTGGGAAGGAATTCCTGCCTGTGAGGGCAGGAAGGGGCTGGGATAGAATTCCCAGAGAAGCTGTGACTGCCCCTGGGTCCCTGGGAGTGCCCAAGGCCAGGCTGGACAGGGTTTGGGGCCTGTGGAAGAGGATGAGCTCCAAAATCCCTTCCAACCCAAACCATTCCACAATTAACAAGGACAGATTCAGTTAGCAATCCCAAAGCACCTCTGGAAATGGCAGAGGATGAGCTCCAAAATCCTTTCCAACCCAAACCATTCCACAATTAACAAGGACAGATTCAGTTAGCAATCCCAAAGCATTAAATGAGCTTTGCTTGGTTTTATTTTATGCAAGCTGTTACAGCTCTAGAGCTCAGTTTTTAAGGGGACTGGGTGCTAGAAGCCAGCTCGCTCTCAGACTAAGGCTGCGGGTTAGCTTTTAGCAAGTAGGGAGATATTCAGTTCTTAGTGATTAGGTAGCTTTTGTGATTTCAGTTTTGCTTGTTAGGTAGCTTTTCTCTTGGTTTAAGGCTCCAGCAGACGGTAGAGAGAGGAGAAGCAGAAGACGCTGGCTGTTCCACGAGTGTGGCTTTATTGTAGGGGTCTGTGAAGGGTCTCAGCTCTTCTTTTTCTGAGTTAGTAGGGGTACAGTATGCTACTTTTATACTTTTGGCTTGGATTTAATTTTGATTAATGGCAAAGGTGTTAGAGTGACTATAAGTGACTAATGGTAGGGTTTAACACAATATTGTCTTACATGGCTATAGGGATAAGGTACAAGGCGGATGTCCCTGGAGACAGGAAACTTCTTTGCTGCTGTGTCAGCATTCTATTCTCCAAGGGGCCCTGGCTAAACCTGAGGGGTTTACTACAAAGCATGGCACCACATTCCTCTGGAAATGGCTTTTCCAAGCCAGAGCAGGGG
The DNA here is from genome assembly GCF_028769735.1 of Zonotrichia leucophrys gambelii. Taxonomy (NCBI): domain Eukaryota; kingdom Metazoa; phylum Chordata; class Aves; order Passeriformes; family Passerellidae; genus Zonotrichia; species Zonotrichia leucophrys. The sequence goes on from NW_026992253.1 coordinate 344,289, forward strand.
CACCAGAACCATCCCAGAGGGAATTTCCATCCACTCACCGCCAGCTGCACTCCCAGGTTATCGGCCACCTTCTCCAGGAGCTTGGCCGTGGGTTTGTCCTTGCACAGCAGCACCAGCTCCAGGTCCAGGTCCCCCTTCAGCAGGAGGCCTTTGGCCACCAGCCCCACGCGCATCACGCCCCGCAGGGTCCTCGTCAGCTGCTCCGTGGCCTTCTGATCCCTGCGGAGGCACGGGAGAGGCTCAGGAGGGCGGGATCCACTGCCCACCAAACCGGAGGGACGGATCCCCGAGGATCAGCCCGGAGCCTGGGTTAACTCCCCTCAAGTTCCCAGCCAGGGAAGACAACTTTTCCACCAGCATGAGAGGGTTTTTAGGGAGCAAAGTGAATTTTAGGGAGCCCTGTCCAACTGGAAGAATGGATCTGTGAGGATCAACCTGGAGCACTCCCCTCAACCCTGCCTTGGTTAACTCCCCAGCCAGGGAAGACAACTTTTCCACCAGCACCAGCGGGTTTTTAGGGAGCAAAGTGAATTTTAGAGAGCCCTGTCCAACTGGAAGAATGGATCTGTGAGGATCAACCTGAAACCTTGGTTAATTCCCCTTAACTCCCCAGTCAGGGAAGACAACTTTTCCACCATCATGAGAGGGTTTTTAGCGAATTTTAGGGAGCCCCATCCAACTGGAAGAATGGATCCGTGAGGATCAACCTGAAACCTTGGTTAACTCCCCTCAAGTTCCCAGCCAGGGAAGACAACTTTTCCACCAATTTTTCCCAGCAGGTTTTTAGGGGGCTAAGCAAATTTTAGGGAGCCCTGTCCAACTGGAAGAATGGATCTGTGAGGATCAACCTGAAACCTTGGTTAATTCCCCTCAAGTTCCCAGCCAGGGAAGACACTTTTTCCACCATCATGACAGGGTTTTTAGGAGGCTAAGTGAATTTTGGGTGTCCCATCCAACTGCAAGAATGCATCTGTGAGGATCAACCTGGAGCACTCCCCTCAACCCTGCCTTGGTTAACTGCCCAGTCAGGGAAGACACTTTTCCACCATCATGAGAGGGTTTTTAGGGAGCAAAGTGAATTTTAGGGCCCCAACCAGCGGACGAATGGATCCTAGGACAACCTGAAACCTTGGTTAATTCCTCTCAAGTTCCCAGCCAGGGAAGACACCTTTTCCACCAGCACCAGCGGGTTTTTAGGGAGCAAAGTGAATTTTAGGGAGCCCCATCCAACTGGAAGAATGGATCCGTGAGGATCAACCTGAAACCTTGGTTAATTCCCCTCAAGTCCCCAGCCAGGGAAGACAACTTTTCCACCAATTTTTCCCAGCAGGTTTTTAGGGGGCTAAGCGAATTTTAGGGAGCCCCATCCAACTGGAAGAATGGATCCGTGAGGATCAACCTGAAATCTTGATTAATTCCCCTCAACTCCCCAGCCAGGGAAGACAACTTTTCCACCATCATGAGAGGGTTTTTAGGGAGCAAAGTGAATTTTAGGGAGCCCCATCCAACTGGAAGAATGGATCCGTGAGGATCAACCTGAAACCTTGGTTAATTCCCCTCAACTCCCCAGCCAGGGAAGACAACTTTTCCACCATCACCAGCGGGTTTTTAGGGAGCAAAGTGAATTTTAGGGAGCCCCATCCAACTGGAAGAATGGATCCGTGGGACAACCGAAACCTGTATTCATCTAGTCCCCAGTCAGGGACTGACACCTTTTCCGCCTCATGAGAGGGGGTTTTAGGGAGCAAAGTGATCTTAGGACCCATCCAACTGGAAGAATGGATCCGTGAGGATCAACCGGACCTTGGTTAATTCCTCTCAAGTTCCCAGCTAGGGAAGACAACTTTTCCACCATCATGAAGGGTTTTTAGGTAGCGAATTTTAGGGAGCCCCATCCAACTGGAAGAATGGATCCGTGAGGATCAACCTGGAGCACTCCCCTCAACCCTGCCTGGGTTAATTCCTCTCAAGTTCCCAGCCAGGGAAGACACCTTTTCCACCAGCACCAGAGGGTTTTTAGGGAGCAAAGCGAATTTTAGGGAGCCCCATCCAACTGGAAGAATGGATCCGTGAGGATCAACCCGAAATCTTGATTAATTCCTCTCAACTCCCCAGCCAGGGAAGACAACTTTTCCACCATCATGACAGGGTTTTTAGGGAGCAAAGTGAATTTTAGGGAGCCCCATCCAGCTGGAAGAATGGATCCGTGAGGATCAACCCGAAATCTTGATTAATTCCCCTCAAGTTCCCAGCCAGGGAAGACACTTTTTCCACCATCATGAGAGGGTTTTTAGGGAGCAAAGTGAATTTTAGGGAGCCCCATCCAACTGGAAGAATGGATCCGTGAGGATCAACCCGAAATCTTGATTAATTCCCCTCAAGTTCCCAGCCAGGGAAGACACCTTTTCCACCATCATGAGAGGGTTTTTAGGAGGCTAAGCGAATTTTGGGGAGCCCCATCCAACTGGAAGAATGGATCCGTGAGGATCAACCTGGAGCACTCCCCTCAACCCTGCCTTGGTTAACTCCCCAGCCAGGGAAGACAACTTTTCCACCAATTTTTCCCAGCAGGTTTTTAGGGGCTAAGCGAATTTTAGGGCTCTAAAGCAGGATGGTCCCACCAGCGCTCTGCTGCTCACCCTCCTTCCTTGCTCTCCTCCTCGGCCGCCGTCTCCATGGACTCGCTCTCCGGCTGCTCCCCGCTGACCTTCTCCTGCTCGTCGATCCAGTCGGAGACGGCTTTGAGCGCCCGCTCCGTGTGGGACACCATGTTCTGCACGGCCTCCAGCTCCTCCTGCGTGGGGTACACGGCCGAGTGCTTGGCCATCACGTGCCGGTCGTCGTTCACAAAGATCCGCATCGGGCGCTGCCAGGGCAGGAACGTTTGGAAATAGGAAGTGCCAGGATATGGATGTTCACCCCACGCCCCGGGGAATCCACCCGGCCCTTACCATTTTTGTTTTCTGCTGCCCGCCTGAAGGTTGGTGAGGGGTTTATTTGGATTTCTCTGGCGAGCAGAGCGTGGCGGCAGCGCGGCGTTGCGGGGTCTGAAACGGCAGAGAGCGGGTGAGCCGGGGCACAGCCGGAGCTGGAGGCACAACAGCAATTAGACAGATCCCAACTCGTTAGCCAGAGCCCAGCTCTCTGCTCCTCATACCCCGAGAGCTGCAGGCTGACAATGGAGCACACCGAGCATTAATCCCTATTCCCGTTTATTCCCAGGAGGTTTTCCCATGGAATGGGACTTTTCCAAAGCACACACAACTCCCCTCTCCATCACACTGGATGGAGCAGCTGCCCTGGGAAACCCAGGTGGGAACGCAGCGCTCAGGAGTCCTGGAATTCAACAGATTCAGCCCAAGTGACACCAAATTCCTGCCTTTTTGTGGGAACTGCCCCCAGCTGGGGCAGAGGAGCCTTTTGTTCCAATTCCTTTTTGTTCCAATTCCTTTTTGTTCCAATTTGTTCCACGCTCACCCAGAGCTGGGGCTCACAGTTTTAGGATAAAAAAGCCAGGAAAACTCATTCCCTCCAGCCGCTGTACGGACACACAATTCCATCCAAGGAAACCCCTGCGACTCCAATCCTGCCAGTTCATTCACACGATGACTTAACAGCGCCATAAATCTGGATTTAATTGTAATTAAGCCCCGACCGGCGCCGGCTGAGCAGGGAGAATCATTCCCAAGGAACCACATGGCATCTCCTGGTGCCTGCTGCTCTGGGCTGGGCCCTGCAGGCCCCGTTATTTTCCTTAAAATTCCCTCCGTTTCCTTCAGGCTGGACAAGGAAAGGGTTGAAATCCCCCCGGTTGTTCCTACAGTCAGAATCACAACAGCTTTGTCCCTGTTATCCCACTATTTTTGGAGGGAGAAATCTGGGAGCTGCTGCTGCAGCACCACCAGACCTGTGTCTCTTGAGGAGAACCACAGGTTCAGTTAAAGCAGGAGCCCAATCCTGACAGAAACAATCCCTGCCCTTGGAAACGGCACAAACTCTGGAATATCACCTGGTTTCGGCCTCACCGCCTCCTCCCCTCCACCCCCGGCAGGAATCCACCAAACTTCCCGCGCTCCCAAGGGAACGAGTGACTCTCCCGAAGGCGTTTTTTTGGGAGGACGGAGGGAAAAACAACCAAAGGACGTAAAAGGCTGGAATTTCTGCCCTGAACGTGGGAAAGCGCGACCCAGGCGAAGCCACGCTCGGGGCTCAAGGCCGCGCTTTAAGAACGAATGGGTCGCTTTTATCTGAGTTCTGGCACCTGCCCGGGATGGATGAGGAACAGCACGGCCCTCCGGGGCAGTGCAGGAGCCCCAGCGGGAATCCCGGAATGAGGGGGGCACAAAGCCCTCGGTCCCCGCGGAGGGAAGCGGGTGCTGGATCTCTGCGCCCCTAAAGCCTCCAGAAACGGAGCGGCCGCGGGTAACGGGGCCGGAGCAGCGGGAGCCGTGAGGGAGCGGGGACAGGGGCCCAGAAAAGCTGAGCAGAGGAGGAGAATGAGAATCCCGGTCCTGAGCGGGGAGAAGGGCTAAAATCCCCCCAGAGGGAATGATCCCACTGCAATTCCCGGCCTGGGATGAGGCGCGATGGGGAGGGAAGAGGGGTTTAAGCCCCTCCAAGGGGGTGATCCCACCTCCTCCATGGTGCCCCCCCGAACATCCCACCAGGGCCGGCTGAGGGGGTCGGGAAAGGACCGGCCCGGCCCCCCTCAGACCCCCCATGCCCGTCCCCACTCCAGGGCAGGGCCGCGGGGCAGAAACGAGGAGGGGGCGCGGGGCCCGGGGGTGAGGAGGGGGCGCGGGGGGTGAGGAGGGGGCGCGGGGCCGCCGGGCGCTGCCGCCATTTGCAAACGCGGCGCGAACAAAGCGGCGCCGGCCAGAAACGAGCGGAGTCCGGGGCAGTCCCGTGCGACACCCGCGTTCCCCGGGCGGCGGCTCGATCCCCCCCCGTCCCTCGGGCCGCTGCTGAGGGGGATCCGTGAGGGGACCCGGCCGCCCCCCCCGCCCTCCCCTCACTCACCGCCGCCATTTTGTCTGCACACAATGGGCAGGGCGGGAGGGAGGGGACACGGGGGGGGCCGGGTCACCACGTCCCGCCGCCCCCCCCCGCCTCACCACCCCCCCCAACACCTCACACCGGCTCCTCCCGCCCCAGCACCGCCCCGGCCCGGCCCGGCTCGGCCCGGCCGGCTCGGCGCGGCTCCCCCCCGCGCGGCGTGGGCACGGCTCCTACCGGGGCTCTGCCGGCGGTGCCTCGCGGGGGGGCGGCCCGGCCCGGCCCGGCCGGCGGGGCCCGGGAAGGGCCGGAGCGGGGCCGGAGCGGCCGCGGCGGGGCCGGAGCGGGGCCGGAGCGGGGGCCGGAGCGGCGGCGCCGGGACTGCGGCGGGGGCGGGGCCGCCGCCGGCGGGGGGCGCGCGCGCGCCGGGTGGGGCGGGGCCACGGGGAGCGCGGCCGGCGCGGGCCAATTGGAGGTGGCGGAGGGAGAATGACGGACAGCGGGAAGAACGAATCGGAGAGGGCGGAGGGAGGGTGACGGACAGGGGGCGGGGAGGAGAGGGGGACGGGCCTGGAGGGCGGGGATAAGCGGCACGGGGGCGGGCGCGGGCCAATGGAGTGGCCCGGCACGAGGTGATGGACAAAGGGAAAGGCCAATGGAAGAGGGAGGAGGAAGGGTGGTGCAGGAGGGGCGGGGCCGAGAGCGGTGGCGGGAACGGGCCGGGGGGGCGCGGGCTGAGGGGACGCCGTGAGGGGAGCGATGGCCCGCGAGGATATCCCTGAGGGGACGCGTCCTCAGGAGCCCCCGAAGCACCGGAGCCCAGCCAGGGTTCCACCGGGAACATCCTTCTCTGACAAGCAATGAAAAGGTTTGACCTCAAAGTGGTTTATTTTGGAGGGGTCAGATGTCAATATCGCCTTTTTACGAGGGCGACAACCTCAAAATCACCTTATTTGGAAGGGGTTGACCTCAAAACCACCTTATTTGGACGGGGTTTGCCCTCAAAACCACCTTTTCTGAAGGGGTTTGACCTCAAAACTGCAGATTTTTCAGGGACTTGACCTCAAAACCATTGAATTTTTGAGGGGAAGAACCTCAAAGATGCCTTTTTGGAGGCATTTGACCACACAAACACCTTCTGCTTTTGATGACCAGGGAAAGCAACATTAAATAGGTGTCTGAACAAACACTTTGCTCTTTAAAATAAAATCCCCTCCTGGAGACCCTGTGGCTCAGGGATTGTTGGAAAATTACTCAGATTCAGCCCAAACTCCCCAAAACCAGTGACCCCCCACACACACACTTTGAAATCAGCTGAACAAATGCTGAAATGGCCATTTTGGGGTGAAAAGTGGCAGAATTGGGTTCAGCACACAACACAACGAGCTCCAAACAGGCACTTTTTTATTGTCGGTCGCGACGCTGACGGAACCGCGCAGAGACTCCGGAGTGTCACAGCACCCTTAACGCCTCAAAAACACGTGAAAAAGGAGCATTTCCCTGTAAAACATCAGCCCTGCAGGTTTAGCATTGTTTAGGATTTTAGGCTCGTTTTCTTTGCCCGCAGAACAATCAGGTTTGTAGGGACAGAAGCCACATTTCTAGACGGGGGTGGGGGGGGAAAAAAAGCGCCATTATTCTTAAATGCCATCATTTAATGCCTTGAGCACGGAGCTTTGCCTGGAAGCAGGAACCCAGCCTTGGAGTGAAGCTTTTCTGGACACCAAATTCCCCCAGACAGCTGCCCTCGCTCTGAGTCTTCCAAAACAACCTCAGAAATATTCCTGTGAATTTCCTAATTTACAGGAATATCTCCCTCGCTGCTCCCCATCACCTCTAAAAAGCCACTTGGGTTTATTGGGAATAAAAATCCTTAATTCTCCTCAAATCCTGTGCTGCTGGGAGGCAGCCGAGCCAGCCCGGCTTCCCCACAAACACATTTTTTCCCAAATTTCTTCTCTCTTTCACCACTTTTCCTTCCAGCCTTCCAAATTCCTGCTGGTTTTTTTTGCCTTTTTGAGCAAACAAACCCAGTTCCTGCCACTCCTCAGCTGCTTCCCACTCCCAAAGGGTCGGGATTTGGGAGGAAAACAGCTGAAAATCGAGGAGTGAGAGGGAATTCGCCCCCAACACGAACATTCTGGGCAGAAACAAAACCAAACCCACCCTGAAACCTGCACAGGGAGGGGGGAAAAAAAACGGAATTAATCCAGAATGAGCATCAGGAGCTGCAGGACACGTGCTGGGATGGCTGTAAGTGGAACAAGGTCTGGTGAGAATTCCCTGAATTATTCCCACTCATCCCAAACAGGGAGGATTTGCCTCTTTTTAGCTTCATTTGATCGTTTCGGTTGAGCTTTACTGTTACGTTTTTAGCTTTGTTTTTACCTTTCCCTTCATTGTTCTGCCTTTCCCTTCACCTTTCTAGTTTTACATTTTCCTTCATTATTTTTTTTTTGGCTTCAATTTTCCCTTCCACTCCTCTGTCCACTGATCAGCTGCACTAAAAAAAAACGAGGGGGAAAAAGGGAAAATTTGGGGAATTTTGAAAAGAAAAATTAGAGAAACTACAGATAGGGAAGCTCTGCCCGGCGGCGTCACAGAAATGAAAACGTGCCCCCAAAAATTCCCTGGAAAAGCCCCAAATAACCATAACTGAAAACATCCTGGAAAAGCAAAATATACAAAAGCCCCCAAAGGATTGGATAATTCCATAGAAACGTCCCCTGGATGATACAAAACCCAAAGGTGGCGGGGAATTGGGATCAAGGGAAGCCAAAGGGATCCCTCAGCAGCACTGGAGGGGGGAATTGTCCCCCAAAGCCTCAGAGCATTTCTAAAAGTCCTTTTTTGGAACAAAAAAGCCCTAAAAAAAGCCCAATTGCTGGTGGTGGCTGTGCTTGGGGCTGCGCAGGGTCTGAGGGTTAATTCTGTTACACTTTAGGTTTGAGTTAATTACATTTTGGAGTTAATTGACCCCTTTTCCACACCAAAAAAATTCCTTTTTCCCCCCTCTCCTGGCTGGAGGCAGGTGTTGGCTGCCCCTGGCTTTGCCAAAATCACCTGGAATGACACCAAAACCCCCCCAGGCCCTGGGTGGGGGTCCCAAATCCCAAATCCCCCCATGCAGGTGAAGCCTTTGGGAAGGCTTTGCCCTAAAATGACACAAATTTGGGGGGACCAGGTGCACATTTTGGGGGGGAATCTGTGGAAGCTGCAGCTCCTCCGGAGGAGCCTCAAACCCCAAATTCTGCCCCCCTCGTTCCCCTCCACCTTCACCCCTCGCACTGGCTACAAAAGCAATAATAATTAGCTTATTCCTAAAAGAATTAATTAATTAATTAATTAGGGCGCTGGGGTGTCGACGGAGGGCAGCGAGGGGTGGGAGGTGACCCCAGCTCTGCGGGCAGGAATGCACGGCCACAATTCAATATTTTAGGGGGGGCCCCACACAGAGAATGCCTGAACCCCCTTCCCGCTCCTCCAGGTCTGCGTGGATCCCCTGAAGGGTTCACAAACTCAATTAAACTCCCTCTGGAACCACCTGGAACCCCTGGAAATTGGGGGGATTTTACCCCACGAGTGGCCCCTGCCTCTCGTTGTCGTTCCCAGCGCTGGGATTTAAGGCCGATTCATCCAAAATGTGCATTTTACCCACCCGCCCCGCTGCCAGGGCTGTCCGTGCCCACCGAGGGGCAATGCCAGGCGGGGCTACGCCTCGGGCTGCCCCTTGTTGCTCTTCTTGAGCAGCTTCCTCAGGTCCTGCGACATGAAGTAAGGCTTCTCGGCCGAGCCGTCGTTGCGCTCCAGGTCCTCCACTGCAAAGAGAGACCCCCGGCCCCGCGGGGTTGGTGTGGGATCCCCTGACAGCGATGCCCAGCTCAAACAGAGCCTCTGGGCCCATCCTGAATTATTTTTCCCTCTGTGACACGGCAAACCCGGGCATGGCCCGCAGAGGGTCAGGAGAAAGAGGGAATTTGGGTGTTTGGTGGTTTTGAGCGGAGCCAAGGGAAGGAGGGAGCCCTTGAAAAGCGATTCCCCCTCGAGGCTGGAAAATCCCAGCCGTGGATAAACAACACCCCAAAACCAAACAAAGCCTCAAAGCTCCGGGCTCGCGGTGCCCAGGGGGTGTTTTGGGAGGGATTTGGATCCTCCTGGGATCCAGGACACGGCAGCACCAACAGCAGGGCTGTGTCCTGGCTGGGAGCTGTGGCTGAGGCTGAGCCACAAGAGCTGTATTTTTATGAATCTTGATCATTTCTGGGCTTTTTGGAGGAGAAATCCTGACTTCCCCCCCATGGCTGGAGTGAAAATCTCCAAGTCCCAGTGACAGCTCCTGTGATGGCTGGGACAGGGGACAGGGACAAGCTGGGCTAAACCAGCAAAGCTCTGCAACCTCACCCAGAACCCTTCAGAATCCTGCGGTTTGCATAGAGACAGGAGGAGGAAAAGGCAAGGAAAGGGGCGAGGAAAGGGCAAAGAAAAGTCTCGGTGCTCTCGGCTGAAGCGGACGCAGAGGAAACGCCCCGAGCCCGCTGGGCCCATCCCAGCCAGCCCTGTCCCTGCTCGGTGCTGGCCCAGCCCTCCCTTGGGAGCCACGGCCACCCTTGGGTGCTGCCGTGAGCCCCAGCCGGCTCCATGCAGGCTCTCCCGGCGCAGGAACGCGGATTTTGGGCAGGAAGGCAGATTGGGGACAGCACCGAGGGCCGGCAGCCGCCACCCCCGGAGGAGTCGGGGGGCCGGCAGGGACCCCAGCCCGGCCTAGCCTTGGCTATCGGCGCTTTTGGAAGGCTCGAGGTGCCCCTTCAGCAGGATCTCGCTCAGCTCGGGGGACATGTAGTAAGGCCTCTCCGGAGATCCATCGTTTCTCTCCAGATCTTCGCCTTTTCCAGCCCCGCGAGGAAGCGGCCGTGAAGAAGGGGGAGAGCGGGAAAAGCGGCGGAGGAGAGAAGGGAGAGAGACAGGGCGGAGAACGTGTGTGGCCAGAGACACGGGAGGGGCGGAAAAGAAGGGAAAAAGGGAGGGAAAAAAAGGGAAATCGAGGTTAGCTGCAGTTAATTCCACCGAGCCCAAAGCACCAAAACAGAGGGAGAGATGCAGGAGGCCAGGGACAGGCTGGGGGTCTCTGCTGGAGCAGGTGAGAACGCAGGTGAGGAGCCAGGAGAGGAAAAAGCAGGAGAAAACCACACAGAGGGACCCCGGGAGCGGGAGCAAAGCCCCAAAGTGGACACTCCTGACGGGAGAGGGGGTTTCTGCTGATACTCACAGAAGCAGAGGAACAGGGTGTCCACGCACATGCCGTAGACGCTGAAGAAGCCGTGGGCAATGAGGTAGGAGCCCACGATCACCGTCTGCAAGAGACACGAACGCTGAGAGCCCGGAACCCCCAGGAGGAGGAGGAGGAGGAGGAGGAAAATGCTGAATGCCACATTCCCCAGGGGGAAGGAGGCGAAGCCAACAGGGCAGCGCTGTTTGAAAGGGCCTCAGGCAGCCCTGGATGGAGGCCAGAGCGGGCAGCGTGGGCGGGCGCGGCGCCAACCGCCACCAACAAAGGGCTCATTGCGCCAGGGGCCGGCAAAACACCGCCAACAAAGGGGCTCCTTGAGGCCCCGGCTGTGGGGCAGCGCTGCCCTCTCCCGCTGCATCCCCCCCGGGGAAAGCTCACCAGAATTTAACCAGCTTATTTCTGGCAGCTCACCAGAATCGGCACCCAGTAGTAATTGAGCGGCGGCGCCGTGTCCTGCACCAGCTTTATCCGCTGCGTGAAGAAGAAGAAGGCGAGGATCCCTGCGAGAGCAAGGGGTGGATGAGAGTGGGCAAGGCGGGAAGGAGCAGCTCCACGGGATTTGAGGGGAAACTTCCAGAAGGCAGCACTCACCCACGCTTCCCACGATGAGGAGCTTGCCGAGGAAGAAGAGGAAATCCGTGACTTTATCCAACACGGCCACCCTGCAGACGAGAGGGGGATGAGCCTCTGCGCCTGCTCCCCAAACGGCGCGTGCGGGGTGACTCGCCCGGATCTCACCTGATGATGTTCCTCATCAGCAGGAAGAACGCGTTCCGCGCCGAGGTGCAGAAGTTGGTGCCGTAGACGGCGATCTGGGGCGGAAAAGCCGTGCAGAGGAGAGAGAGAGAAACGGGGCTGCACTGAGACCCCCGGCCAGGGGAGGGTGCAGATCCCACCCTGCAAGGGCCTTCTCGCCCCTCACTCACGGGCTCAGGCATCGCAGAGACCCGGAGCTGAATAACCCCCACCCGCAGAAGGTCCTCCCCAAAGCCAACAGGATGTGCGAGGCCAAGGGTTTTTTTCAATTTGAGGATTCAAATTGATTCAAGATTTTTTTTCAATTTTTCAATTCCTCAAACCTCAGTGTTCCCACAGCGTCAGGAGACCCAATTCCCAGGGCAATCTCCGAGCTGCCCCCGTGGCAGCCCCAGCCCTTGGAGGGAGCTGGTTTAGGGTGACTCTCACCATGATGTAGGCGTTCCTGTTGAGGAACTTGAGGAATTTCTCCAGGCACCAGAAGCAGCACTTGAGGCAGCTCAGCAGGAACTTGGCAAACTTGTTCTCGGCGGCTGGAGGGCGCAGGGAGAGGGCTCAGCACCGGGGCCAGAGGGGGGTGGGATCACTCTGAGGTCCCTGCTGAGACCCTGCTACCCCAGCCCCCCCAGCACCTTTCAGCCGGTGGTCCAGGTACTCCAGGATGACCCTGATCACCTGCACGATGGCCAGGATCAGCGAGCCGAAGGCCAGCGAGCCCGTGTGGTACCTGGGGACGGAGCAGCCCGGTTAGAAAGGCACAGCCCGGCAGGCAGAGCTCCCGGGGATGGACGGACAGACGGACGGACGGACGCACCGCAGCGCGCGGCCGAAGGCGGAGAAGAGCGGGAAGGCCGGCATGTCGTCGGGCTTCTTGAAGGCCCAGTAGTAGGAGGCGAAGGCGCCCGCCAGCGTCACCTGGCCCAGCGCGATGACGAAGTTGGCGAGCCAGAAGAACATGAAGACGTTGAAGAACTGCAGCACGACGAGGTAGCGGTGGTAGGCGGTCTCGCCGCCGTAGAACGCGAACAGGCACTGCGCGTCGGGGCACAGCCTGGTGACGTTGCTGCTGTTGAAGGTCTGCGGAGGACACCGGACACTGCTGGTCAGGCCAGAGTGACCGCCGTGGGTCTGACAGGTCCTGAGTGTCCGGAGGTGCTCACCTCGGGCCTGCAGGTCTGCCCGGCGAACGGGCACGCGGATTCATTGAACACCTTGTAAACGGCCTCGTTGGAGGTGGACAGGAAGCTGTGGGTCACCGTCAAGGAAAGGGCGTTTTCCAAACCCAGCCCTAAATCCACCTCAGCCTCCCCGAGCTCCTGCTGCTGCTCCACCCCAGGGCTTGTTTTGGGTTAAACCTCAGAGATCTGAGGTGGATCCACCCTCAGATCCTGCCCCGTGCCTGGGCAGACACCGGACCTGTGGGAAGGGGCATGCAGGGAACAGCAGGAGGATGAGGAAGAGGGCGAGGAAGAGCAAAGGATACACGGCCGTGCTGGCCCAGTAGGCGATGCAGAGGCACAGCAAGAAGAAGGTGCACAAGGGGAACAGCAGCGACGACATGACGTGACCGATGGCCCTGTGAGAAGATGGTTAAACCTGGTTAAACCCTGGTTAAACCCTGGTTAAACCCTGGTTAAACCTGGTTAAACCCTGGTTAAACCTGGTTAAATCCTGGTTAAACCTGGTTAAATCCTGGTTAAACCTGGTTAAATCCTGGTTAAACCTGGTTAAACCTGGTTAAACCTGGTTAAACCCTGGTTAAACCTGGTTAAACCTGGTTAAACCCTGGTTAAACCCTGGTTAAATCCTGGTTAAACCTGGTTAAACCCTGGTTAAACCCCAGTTAAACCTGGTTAAACCCTGGTTAAACCTGGTTAAACCCTGGTTAAACCTGGTTAAACCTGGTTAAACCCTGGTTAAACCCTGGTTAAACCTGGTTAAATCCTGGTTAAACCTGGTTAAACCTGGTTAAACCTGGTTAAACCCTGGTTAAACCTGGTTAAACCCTGGTTAAATCCTGGTTAAACCTGGTTAAACCCTGGTTAAACCTGGTTAAACCCTGGTTAAACCCTGGTTAAACCTGGTTAAACCCCAGTTAAACCTGGTTAAACCCTGGTTAAACCTGGTTAAACCCTGGTTAAACCCTGGTTAAACCTGGTTAAACCTGGTTAAACCCTGGTTAAACCCTGGTTAAACCGTGGTTAAACCTGGTTAAACCCTGGTTAAACCTGGTTAAACCTGGTTAAACCCTGGTTAAATCCTGGTTAAACCTGGTTAAACCTGGTTAAACCCTGGTTAAACCTGGTTAAACCCAGTTAAACCCTGGTTAAACCTGGTTAAACCTGGTTAAACCCTGGTTAAACCCCTGGTTAAACCTGGTTAAACCCTGGTTAAACCTGGTTAAACCTGGTTAAACCCGGTTAAATCCTGGTTAAACCCTGGTTAAACCCTGGTTAAACCTGGTTAAATCCTGGTTAAACCTGGTTAAACCTGGTTAAATCCTGGTTAAACCCTGGTTAAACGTGTTAAACCTGGTTAAACCCTGGTTAAACCTGGTTAAACCCTGGTTAAACCCGGTTAAACCCGGTTAAACCCCGGTTAAACCCGGTTAAACCCTGGTTAAACCTGGTTAAACCCTGGTTAAACCCTGGTTAAACCGTGGTTAAACCTGGTTAAACCCTGGTTAAACCTGGTTAAACCTGGTTAAACCCTGGTTAAATCCTGGTTAAACCTGGTTAAACCTGGTTAAATCCTGGTTAAACCCTGGTTAAACCTGGTTAAACCCCGTTAAACCCTGGTTAAACCTGGTTAAACCTGGTTAAATCCTGGTTAAACCTGGTTAAACTAACCCGGTTAAACCCTGGTTAAACCTGGTTAAACCCTGGTTAAACCCTGGTTAAACCCCGGTTAAACCCAGTTAAACCTGGTTAAACCTGGTTAAACCCCGTTAAAACCCGGTTTTAAACCTGGTTAAACCCTGGTTAAACCCTGGTTAAACCTGGTTAAATCCTGGTTAAACCTGGTTAAACCCTGGTTAAACCTGGTTAAACCTGGTTAAACCCCAGTTAAACCCAGTTAAACCCAGGAGTGACAGGTGCCAGCGGGTCACCCGCTGGGGACAGGGACAGCCAGACCTGCTGGCCTCCTTGATGAGCGCGATGGCGATGAGGATCCTCTTGCGCAGGAAGATGAGCAGCAGGATAATCACCAGCTCCAGCACGCACAGGATGATCACTGGGCAGAAAACGGAGCGTCAGGGCCCCCTGCACCTTCCCCAGAGCACCCAAATCCCCTCCTGGGGGCACCCAGCCAAGCCCCCCCTTCCCACAGCTGTGACCCCCAACCCCCTGCCCTGTGGGACCCCACCCCAATTCACTCCCCATTCCCGGACGCTTACGGAACGCCAGCCACGTCTGCCGCAGGTGCAGGTACACACGGAGGTCGGTCTGGAAGCCCAGGTCTGCCAGGGACATATCCGAGCCCGCTTCCCCTTTCAGCTTGGCGTACTCCATGTAGCAGTGGAAGATTCCTGTGGCAAAAAGCAGAAATTTGTCGTTTTTTGCACGGGAGAGGCAGCGCCGGATGCCAACCAGGGCGTGTGAAATTCTGCAGCACAAACCCCACTGGAAACAGGGGAAAAGCCAGGGGAGAGGCTGGCAGCCCCCTGCTCACCGTATCCCAGCACCAGGATCACCATCACGATCATCACCCACACCATGACGCCCGCCAGGAAGCGCAGCAGCACGATGAAGATGAGGCTGGCCACCATGGCAATGACGAGGCCTCTGCGGGAGGAAGGCAGGACGGGTCAGCACCCTCCCAGTGTCCCACAGTGTCCCCCGGACACGAGAACCACGGTGGGGATGTCACTGCTCCGTGGAAATCGTGGGAAAGCCGGGAAAATAGCAAAACACCGGAAATGCCTGAATTTTGCCCCATGCTCACATGATGATCCAGTACCAGGACACCGTGTAATCCTCGAAGATCTTCATGGCCAGCTGCCGCGTCTCCAGCACCACGTTGGCTTTCCTGCAAGGGAACGGGAAACACCGATGGAGGCCCAAAACCACGGAAATTCACCAATTCTGCACAGCAAACCCCCGGAGCCGCCCGCCCTGCGCCTCCTTTGCCGCTCCCGTTCCCACCACGGGATCCTGGTGCAGGATTTGAGGCAAACACCTCAAACGGGCAAAGCAGCGCTAACGAGGCCGCCCTTAACGAGGGTTTGGGACTCACTTGGCCCCTTCCAGCAGCTCGGTGACGTTCCTGTGGTTCCCCCAGCCGTCCTCGAATGTTGTCTTGTTGCCCACCATGATGACGCCCTGCTTGGCCTGGATGGCCGGGAAGCATCTCCGCGCCACTGGGGGGACACGGGGAGGGGTGGGCTCAGCTGGGAAAGCCCCCCCAGAACCCCCAAACAGCCCCCAAACCATCGTTAACGAGCTCCTTGCTAATTACGGACGTACGCGGGGTGCTGGGAATGAGCATGGCCGGACACTCCCTGTCCTTGAGCACGTTGAGGGCAGCCTGGAGGGGACAGCGAGCCGGACATCAGTGTGTGGGGCAGGGTTAGGGTTAGGGTTAGCGTGGGGCAGGAATCCCCCCAGGGCACGGCACGGCAGCCCCGGCCCCACAGCCCAGACCCACCTTCTGCGTGCCCTTGTACTCGGGGGTGCAGAAATTGCGGTAATACTCGAGCGACGCGGGGCTGCCCACGGCCGTCAGGTACGTCAGGTAC
This sequence comes from Zonotrichia leucophrys gambelii, assembly GCF_028769735.1. Lineage (NCBI taxonomy): Eukaryota > Metazoa > Chordata > Aves > Passeriformes > Passerellidae > Zonotrichia > Zonotrichia leucophrys. Next base: position 360,065 of record NW_026992253.1, read on the forward strand.
CGGTCCGGGCACTTGCTGACACAGATCTGTGGGGAGGGGGACACGGGGAGGGGGCTCGGGCCCGGATTTCCCATGGAATTATCGGGGGTCCCGAGGGGGCTGCAGGCCTGGATCCCCATGGAATTATCGGGGGTCCCGAGGGGGCTGCAGGCCTGGATTCCCCATGGAATTATTGGGGGTCCCGAGGGGGCTGCACCCCGGATTCCCCATGGAATTATTGGGGGTCCCGAGGGGGCTCAGGCCCGGATTCCCCATGGAATTATTGGGGGTCCTGAGGGGGCTGCAGGCCTGGAACCCCTGGGGAATTATCGGGGGTCCCGAGGGGGCTCAGGCGCGGATCCCCCGGGGAATTATCGGGGGTCCCGAGGGGGCTGCAGGCCTGGATTCCCCATGGAATTTCTGGGGGTCCCGAGGGGGCTGCAGGCCTGGATTCCCATGGAATTATTGGGGGTCCCGAGGGGGCTCAGGCTCGGATCCCCCATGGAATTATTGGGGGTCCTGAGGGGGCTGCAGGCCCGGATTCCCATGGAATTATTGGGGGTCCCGAGGGGGCTGCAGGCCTGGATTCCCTGGGGAATTATTGGGGGTCCCAAGGGGGCTCGGGCCCGGATTCCCCATGGAATTATCGGGGGTCCCGAGGGGGCTCAGGCCCGGATTCCCATGGAATTTCTGGGGGTCCTGAGGGGGCTGCAGGCCCGGATTCCCCATGGAATTATCGGGGGTCCTGAGGGGGCTGCAGGCCGGATTCCCTGGGGAATTCTCGGGGGTCCCGAGGGGGCTCAGGCCTGGATTCCCTGGGGAATTCTCGGGGGTCCCAAGGGGGCTGCAGGCCCGGATTCCCCATGGAATTATCGGGGGTCCTGAGGGGGCTGCAGGCCTGGATTCCCATGGAATTATCGGGGGTCCCAAGAGGCTGCAGGCCTGGATTCCCATGGAATCATCGGGGGTCCTGAGGGGGCTGCAGGCCTGGATTCCCATGGAATTCTTGGGGGTCCCAAGGGGGCTGCAGGCCTGGATTCCCATGGAATTCTTGGGGGTCCCGAGGGGGCTGCAGGCCTGGATTCCCATGGAATTCTTGGGGGTCCCGAGGGGGCTGCAGGCCCAGAACCCCCATGGAATTCTCGGGGGTCCTGAGGCAGCTCAGGCCTGGATTCCCATGGAATTATCAGGGGTCCCTAAGGGGGCTGCAGGCATGGATCCCCATGGAATTATTGGGGGTCCCGAGGGGGCTGCAGGCCCGGATTCCCATGGAATTTCTGGGGGTCCCGAGGGGGCTCAGACCCAGATTCCCTGGGGAATTTCTGGGGGTCCCGAGGGGGCCGGGCCGCACCTGCGTGGTCGGGCACTGGAACTCCAGCAGCACCAGCGGGCTCGCACACTTGACGATGTCAAAGTAAAAAAGGAAAGGTTTTTTCCTGCAAAACAAACCAAAAACCGCCCAGGTTCGGGGCAAACCCCCTCCACGCTGCCCCCCCCGGGGAATTGGGGGTCTCCCCACAATGGGGCACTCACTCGTTGGGGGTCCCCGGCTGCCCGCAGAACTGCCCGCGGCTGTCCGTGGGGTGGATCACCTTGCGCGGGTCCCCGTGCGTCCAGGCTGGGGGGCACAGCGCCATCAGGCCGGGGTCACCCCCCCCATGCAGCCCCCAGACCCCACAGACCCCCAGGACGTACCCACGACGCCCACCACGACGTAGCCCACGATGGCCACCACCAGCAGGACGCAGCAGATGATGTCGGTGCAGCCCCTGCAGCGGGGACAGGGGGTTGGGGACACTGGGGGGAATGGGGACACTGGGAATGGGGACACTGGGAATGGGGACAGGGGGATTGGGGACCCTGGACTGCAGCCCCTGCAGCGGGGACAGGGGGTTGGGGACACTGGGGACAATAGGGACACTGGGGGGAATAGGGACAGGGGGACACTGGGGACACTGGGAATGGGGACAGGGGGATTGGGGACACTGGGGACACTGGGGACACTGGGAATGGGGACACTGGGAACACTGGGAATGGGGACACTGGAGACGCTGGGGACAACGGGGAGGGGACAATGGGGACACTGGGACAATGGAACAGGGGATACACGAATGGGGACAGGGATTGGAGACACTGGGGACAATGGGGACACTGGGAATGGGACAGGGGAATGGGGACACTGGAATGGGGACAATGGGGACACTGGGGACAATGGGACACTGGGAATGGGGACACTGGGAACTGGGGACAGTGGGAATGGGGACATGGGGACAATGGGAACACTGGAATGGGACCCTGGGGATTGGGGACACTGGGAATGGGGACAATGGGAATGGGACACTGGACTGATTGGGGACACTGGATTTTGGGGACTCTGGATTTTGGGGAGCGTGGATTTTGGAGATTCTGGATTTGGGGACCCTGGATTTTGGAGATTGCTGGATTTGGGGACCACTGGGACTTTTGGGACACTGGTTTGGGGACCCTGGACTTGAGGATTTGTAGGATTTTGGGGACCCTGGATTTTGGGGACACTGGATTTTGGGGACTCTGGATTTGGACCCGGATTGAGGATACTGGGATTTGGAGACCCTGGATTTGGGGACCCTGGATTTGGGGACCCTGGATTTGGGGGACACTGGGCTTGGGGACCCTGGATTTTGGGGACATTGGGCTTGGGGACTCTGGATTTTGGGACCCTGGACTTGAGGATTTGTGGGATTTTGGGGACCCTGAATTTGGGGACCCTGGATTTTGGAGATTCTGGATTTGGGGACCCTGGATTTTGGGGACCCTGGATTTTGGGGCCCCTGTCCTCACCTGTCATAGATGGGCCCTTTGAAAGTCGGGTCATATTTCTGTGGCGTTCCTGCGGGGAGGAGGAGGAGGAGCAGGAATGGCAATGAGGAATGGCCGGGGCGGGAGGAAGGCACTCCTCATCCTCCTCACCCCACAGCTAAAGGAGCCAAAACTTCCCAAAAATCCCCTCGGGATCAGCAGAACCAGGAAAAAACATCTGCGGATCCGCTTCCCGAGCCGGGAAACAGCGGCTGCCTGTGAAAGCTCATTCCCACAGGTGGCTCTGCCCGAAAAGTGCCCAAACTGCCGCAAAAATGACCCGAAATCCACCAAAACCACCAAATTCCACGGGGCACCAAAGAGGGACCGGGGCCGGGGGGAACCGAACCCGGGGCAGCCCCGGCCCCGCCGCAGCCCCCCCGGCGCCGCCGCTCCGCTTTATTTCTATTTTTATTTCTATTTATTTTTATTTTTATTTTTAGTGTGGGAGCGGAGCCAGCGTGGGAGCGGCCCGGGGCAGGGGGGGCGCGGATTTGGGGGGGATTTTGGGGGGGGTCGTGTGCCTTTTTTGGGGGGGGGTCGCCCCAATAAACATTTCCCGTGCCCGGAACGCGTTTGCTTTGGGATATTTTGGGGGGGGGTCTCCCCTCTCCAAAGAGGGCGCGGGGGGGGCAGAACCAGAACCAGAACCGATCCCGGGACAGCGCGGCGCCGCCCCAGAACCGCCGGAGCCGGTTTGTCCCGGTCTGTCCCGGTCTGTCCCGGTCTGTCCCGGCGCCCAGCGCGGCCGTCGGGCCGGTTCTGCGGCCGCCGGGCAGGGCGGCCCCAAACCCCAAAAAAAACCCCAAAAAACCCCAAAAAAAACCCCAAAAAAAACCCCAAAAAAACCCCCAAAAAAACCCCAAACCCCCTCCCCAGCACCCCAAAACCGCGGGCCCCCCTCCATGCGGGGCGCGGCCGCTTTTGCTTTCGCTTTGCCCGCCGCTCCCAGCCCCGCTTTCCGCCCATTTTGGGGCTGTTTTCCGCCCATTTTGGGGCTGTTTTCCGCCCATTTTGGGGCTGTTTTCCGCCCATTTTGGGGCTGTTTTCCGCCCATTTTGGGGTTGTTTTCCGCCCATTTTGGGGCTGTTTTCCGCCCATTTTGGGGTCGTTTTCCGCCCATTTTGGGGCTGTTTTCCGCCCATTTTGGGGCTGTTTTCCGCCCATTTTGGGGCTGTTTTCCGCCCATTTTGGGGCTGTTTTCCGCCCATTTTGGGGCTGTTTTCCGCCTTTCCCCGCGGCCGTTTCGCTCCTTCCGCGCCGAGCCGAGCGCAGGGAACCCCCAAAGGCGCCCCCGAACCAAGGGGGAGCCCCAAAACCGCCCCCGGCCCGCAGCGGGAGCAGCCCCCGACCCACCGGGACCCCCGAGCGGAGCCCCCCGAGCCCCGGCCGCGCTCTGAGCCCCCAGAGGCGCCCCCAGCCCGGTACCGGTACCGTGTTTGCCGTAGTAGCTGTCCCCGTGTCCCCCCATCCCGCCGAGCGCCCCCCGGACCCGCCGCCGTTGCCGTTGCCGTTGCCGTTGCCGTTGCCGTCCGTGCCGGGCTGGGCTGGGCTGGGCCGGGCTGGGCTGGGCCGGGCTCCGGCGACCCCGCCCCAAATCCGCCCTCCGGGGCTCGGACGGGGCCCAAACCCCGCCCCGAGAGCACCGCGGGACACCGGGGGGAACCGGGGGGAACCGGGAGTGCGGGCACCGGCACCGGGGGCTGCGCTGAGAACCGGCCGGGGCACCGGGGGGGCACCGGGGGGAACGGGCAGTGGCACCGGACGGAACCCGGGGGTTACCGCGGAATTCCGGCACAGGGACGAACCGATACCGGACAGCTCCGGTACCGGTACCGGGCAGCCCCGGGGCGCGGCGCGGCCCCGCCGAACCCGGTCCGGAGGTCGGGAACGGGCGGGCAAGGTCCGCTCCGTGCCGGGCAAGGGCCGGCGGGCGGTGCCGGTGCTGTCCCCGCCCCGGTTCCGTTCGGGTAAATAAATCACCGGCGGCGGCGGCGGCGGCGGCGGGAGCCCGGCTGCGCCCATAGGCCGCCGGTGATGTCAGGGCTGCGGGGGCGCCCCCGCGCACGGCGAACAAAGGCCGGACCGGGGGGGCTCCGCCCGGAATAACGGGGGGAACGGGGCCGGTCCCGCCCGGGAATAACGGGGGGAACGGGGCCGGTCCCCCCCCGAAATAACGGGGGAAACGGGGCCGGTCCCGCCTGGGGAGGGGTCCCGGCGCTGCCTCCGCGCCCCTCCCTCGCTCCGGGACAGCCCCGGGAGCTGCCGGGACCCCCGAAACAGCCCCCAAACCGAGACCCCCGGGACCCCCCAGCCTCAGGACCCCCCCCAAATCTGTACCGTCCCTGCCGCCTCCTCGGGGGTCCCAAACACACGGGGTCCCCAAACACGGGGGTCCCAAACACGCGGGTCCCCAAACACGAGGGTCCCAAACACGAGGGTCCCCAAACACGAGGGTCCCCAAACACGGGGGTCCCAAACACGGGGGTCCCCAACGCGGGGGTCCCCGAACCTGCGTGTCCTCACACTTGGGGGGCCCTCAAACCCCCAAAATCGGGGGGATCCCCAAACCTGAAGGGTCTAAAGCCCCTCTGGGTCCCAAATCTGGGGCTCCCCACACCCGTGGGTCCCAAACACGGGGGTCCCGAGCCGGGGGTCTCCAAAGCCCTGAGGGCGCCCAAAATCTGGGATTTCCCAAACCCGGGGGTCTCAAAGCCGGGGGTCCCAAACCCGGGGGTCCCAAACCGGGGGGTTCGGGGCAGCCCCGGGGGGCGCGGGGGATGCTCGGTACCGTAATCGCCGTTCGGGTCCCTCCTGCCCGCGGCCCGGTCCATGGCCATGGCGGCTCCGGGCGGCTCCCCCGGTGATTCCCCGGTCCCCCCGGTACCCCCCGGTACCCCCCGGTGCCCCCGGGCTGTGGCTGCGGGCGGGGCGGCCCCGGGCCCGGCCCTCGGCACCGATCCGCCCTCAGGGAAGGGCCCGGGGCCGCCCCGCCCCGCCCGGGCTCCGGTGGGACCGGGGGATGCGGGGGGGGAATGCTCGGGGGGGGCTGGGGGTGCGGACCCAGGGTCGGGGGTCTGGGGGTGCGGGACCCCCCAGGATCGGGGTCTGGGGTGCGGGGACCACCCAGGGGGAATGTGATGGTTGGGGGGCTGTGGAGACCCCTCATGGGGGTCACAGGGGGTCTGGGGGTGCAGGAACCCCCGAGGGGAGTCAGGGGGTCTGGGAGTGCGGGGACCCCCCCCAGAGGGAGTCTGAGGGTCTGGGGGTGCAGGGACCACCCAGAGTGGGGAATGTGATGGTTGGGGGGCTGTGGAGACCCCTCATGGGGGTCACAGGGGGTCTGGGGGTGCAGGGACCCCCCGAGGGGAGGCTGGGGGTCTGGGGGTGCAGGGACCACCCAGAGTGGGGAATGTGATGGTTGGAGGGTGTGGAGACCCCTCATGGGGGTCACAGGGGGTCTGGGGGTGCAGGGACCCCTCGAGGGGATCCGGGGGTCTGGGGGTGCAGGGACCACCCAGAGTGGGGAATGTGATGGTTGGAGGGTGTGGAGACCCCCGGAGGGGTCTGGGGGTTCAGCGACCACCCAGAGTGGGCAATGTGGAGTCAGGGGCTGCGGGGACCCCCCAAGAGGGAGAATTTGGGGGTGCAGAGACCCCTCCCCAGGCTGGGGCTCATCCAGGGCTCCCAAACCCCCCCCCCCCTCCCTTTGAAGCCCCTCAGGGGTCCCACCCGCGCCCCCCACCCCAAACCGCGGGGTCGGGCCGGAGGTGCCGAAGCCCCCCATGGAGTGACCGAGCCCGGGGGTCCCCCCGAGCCCTGGGTGAGACCCCCGCCCGTGGGGGGGGGAGCGGGGCGGGCCCGTCCCCTTTAAGGCCTCGGGCGCTGCCGCCGCTCACCTGGGCAGGTGACGGTGCCGGAGGTGACGGTGCCGCGCGGGCGCCATGGCCGCCTCCGCCCTCTTCATCCTGGACCTCAAGGGCAAGGTGAGACCCCCGCCCGCCCCCAGAGCCCCCCCGGGACACCCCAGTGTCCCCTCTGACCCCGAGGGTCACCCGAGGTCAGCGACCCCCAGGATTTGGGGAGGGGGCGATCCGTGGGTGACACCGCAAACCCTGCCGGGGTCACCGGGGTCACCGGGGTTTGGGATACCCCAGTGTCCCCTCTGTCCCTGAGGGTCACCCGAGGTCATGGCGGTGACCCCGTGACCCCAGGATTTGGGGTGAGGGGTTTTGGGGAGGGGGTGTCCCCATTTCTGACCCCCCCCGTGCCCCCCAGGTGCTGATCAGCCGTAACTACAAGGGCGATGTGGGTCTGGGGGAGATCGAGCACTTCATGGGGGTCCTGCTGCAGCGCGAGGAGGAGGGGACGCTCACGCCCGTGCTGACCCACGGCCACGTGCACTTCCTGTGGATCAAACACGCCAATCTGTACCGTATCCTATCGGGGACCCCTCCCCAAATCCCCCCGGGACCCCCCAAAATCCCCCCGGGAACCCTCAGCCTCAGGACCCCTCCCCAAATCCTGCCAGGACCCACGGCCACGTGCACTTCCTGTGGATCAAACACGCCAATCTGTACTGTATCCTCATGGGACCCCTCCCCAAATCCTCACGGGACCCCCCAAAATCCCCCGGGAACCCCAGCCCTGGGACCCCTCCCCAAATCCTGCCGGGACCCACGGCCACGTGCACTTCCTGTGGATCAAACACGCAAATCTGTACTGTATCCTATCGGGGACCCCTCCCCAAATCCTCCGGGACCCTCTCCCCAAAATCCCAAATCCTGCCAGGACCCCCCCAAACCCCCCCGGGACCCCCTGTTGCCCCCCGTTTTCCTTAGCCCCCGCAGTGGTGGCCACCACCAAGAAGAACGGCAACGCCTCCCTGGTCTTCTCCTTCCTCTACAAGGTGGTGGAGGTGAGTCGGGGGTCCCAGCGGGGTCTGGGGGGGCTGAGACCACCCCAGTTCAGGGTGGGGGGGCTGACAGAGGCTCGGGTGTCCCCCCAGGTGTTCTGCGAGTACTTCAAGGAGCTGGAGGAGGAGAGCATCCGCGACAACTTCGTCATCGTCTACGAGCTGCTGGACGAGCTGATGGACTTCGGCTTCCCGCAGACCACGGACAGCAAGATCCTGCAGGAGTGAGCGTGGGGAGGGGGCTGGGGGGCGCCGGGACCCCCCCCCCCCCCCGGAGCCCCCTGACCCGCCCGGTGCCCGCAGGTACATCACCCAGGAGGGGAACAAGCTGGAGACGGGCCGGTCGCGCGTGCCCACCACGGTGACCAACGCCGTGTCCTGGCGCTCCGAGGGGCTGCGCTACAAGAAGAACGAGGTGTTCATTGATGTCATCGAGGCCGTCAACCTGCTGGTGAGGGGCTGGGGGGCACGGGGGGCACAGGGGCATGGAGGACATGGGGGGCACGGGGGGCACAGGGGGCATGGGGGGCACAGGGGGCATGGGGGACATGGGGGGCACGGGGGGCATGGAGGACATGGGGGGCACGGGGGGCACAGGGGGACATGGGGGGCATGGGGGGTATTGGGGGCACAGGGACATGGGGGACACGGGGGGCACAGGGGGACATGGAGGACATGGGGGGCACGGGGGGTATTGGGGGCACAGGGACATTGGGCTCTGTTACAAGAACGAGGTGTTCATTGACGTCATCGAGGCCGTCAACCTGCTGGTCAGGGCTGGGGGGCACCCGGGGGGCATGGGGGACATGGGGGACACAGGGGGCACAGGGGACACAGGGACATGGGGGGCACAGGGGGACATGGGGGCACTGGGGGGCACAGGGGGCACAGGGGGACATGGGGGCACTGGGGGTATTGGGGGCACAGGGACATGGGGGGCATGGGGCTCTGTTACAAGAACGAGGTGTTCATCGACGTCATCGAGGCCGTCAACCTGCTGGTCAGGGGTTGGGGGGCACCCGGGGGGCACGGGGGGCATGGGGGGCACGGGGGGCACAGGGGGACATGGGGGGCATGGGGGCACTGGGGACACAGGGACATGGGGGGTACAGGGGGGCACAGGGGACATGGGGGGCACAGGGGTATTGGGGGCACAGGGACATGGGGGACACAGGGGACACGGGGGGCGTGGGGAGGGATTGGGGGCACAGGGGGGCACAGGGAGAGGGATTGGGGTGGGAAAGGGAGTGGGGTTGGGGGAAAAGGGGCGGATATTGGGGTGGGAAAAGGATGAAGATTAGGATGGGAAAAGGATGAGGATTGGGGTGGGGATGGGGATGGGATGGGATGGGATGGGATGGGATGGGATGGGAATGGGGATTGGGGCGGGATGTGCTGGGCACGAGGAAGGCGATGGTGCCAGGGCCGGGACAAGGACAGGGCTGAGCACGGGGCTGCTGCCAGAGGCGGTGCCAGAGGCGGTGCCAGCCCGGATCCCGTCCCTGCCGTGCCCGCAGGTGAGCGCCAGCGGCAGCGTGGTGCTCAGCGAGGTCGTGGGCACCATCAAGCTCAAGGTTTTCCTCTCGGGGATGCCGGAGCTGCGCCTGGGCCTCAACGACCGCGTGCTGTTCGAGCTGACGGGCCGTGAGTGCCGCGCTGGGCTGGGCTGGGCTGGGCTGGGGGCTCGGCCCCGTCCCCCCGACCCCCCTGAGCCCCCCGCTCCCCCCCAGGGGGCAAGAACAAGTCGGTGGAGCTGGAGGACGTGAAGTTCCACCAGTGCGTCCGTCTGTCCCGCTTCGACAACGACCGCACCATCTCCTTCATCCCCCCCGACGGCGACTTCGAGCTCATGTCCTACCGCCTGCACACGCAGGTGTGGGCGGGGGGCGCGCCTGGGGGGCGGGGGGCACACCTGGGGGGCACCTGTGGGGCTGGGAACCTTCGCTGGGGGGCTGCAGACCCAGTTTGGGGGCTGCAAACCCAGTCCGAGGTTTGGGGCCACGCTCTGAGGGGCTGGGACCCCTCCCCATGGGGTTGTGACCTCTGTCCGTCTGTCCAGCGCCCCTGTCCGTGTGTCCAGCACTCCTGTCTGTGTGTCCAGCACCCCTGTCCGTGTGTCCAGCACCCCTGTCCGTGTGTCCAGCACCTCTGTCCGTGTGTCCAGCACCCCTGTCTGTGTGTCCAGCACCCCTGTCCGTGTGTCCAGCACCCCTGTCCGTGTGTCCAGCACCCCTGTCCATGTGTCCAGCACCTCTGTCCGTGTGTCCAGCACCCCTGTCCGTGTGTCCAGCACCTCTGTCCGTGTGTCCAGCACCCCTGTCTGTGTGTCCAGCACCTCTGTCCGTGTGTCCAGCACCTCTGTCCGTGTGTCCAGCACTCCTGTGTGTCCAGCACCCCTGTCCGTGTGTCCAGCACTCCTGTCCGTGTGTCCAGCACCTCTGTCCGTGTGTCCAGCACCTCTGTCCGTGTGTCCAGCACCCCTGTCCGTGTGTCCAGCACCCCTGTCCGTGTGTCCAGTACCCCTGCCCGTGTGTCCAGCGCCCCTGTCCGTGTGTCCAGCACCTCTGTCCGTGTGTCCAGCGCCCCTGTCCCTGCAGCCAGGACCCCTCATGGGGCAATGGGGACCCCTGGGGGACCCCCAGGTGTGACCCCCGTGCCCCCGCCCCAGGTGAAGCCGCTGATCTGGATCGAGTCCATCATCGAGAAGTTCTCGCACAGCCGGGTGGAGATCATGGTCAAGGTGAGCCCGGGGGTCCCCTCCCTCCTCAGGGACCCCCACCCAGCCCCTCAGGGACCCCCAATGTGCCCCCCAGGCCAAGGGCCAGTTCAAGAAGCAGTCGGTGGCCAACGGTGTGGAGATCGCGGTGCCGGTGCCCAGCGACGCCGACTCGCCCAAGTTCAAGACCACGGTGGGCTCGGCGCGGTACCTGCCCGAGAGGAACGTGGTCATCTGGAGCATCAAATCCTTCCCCGTGAGCGCCCGGCCGGGGGTGTCCCCCCAATCCTGCCCTGGGGGTCCCCCAAATCCTGGGGTGTCCCTGAAATCCCATCCCAGGGTGTCCCCAATGTCCCCCAATCCTGGGGTGTCCCTGAAATCCTGGGGTGTCCCTGAAATCCTGTCCCAGGGTGTCCCCAATGTCCCCCAGTCCTGGCCTGGGGGGTCCCTGAAATCCTGGGGTCCCCAATGTCCCCCAAATCCTGGAGTGTCCCCGCTGTCACTGAAATCCTGGCCTGGGGGGGGACCCCTGTACCCCCAATCCTGGCCTGGGGGGTCCCTGAAATCCTGGCCTGGGGTCCCCCTGTACCCCAAATCCTGGCCTGGGTGTGCCCAATGTCCCTGAAATCCTGTCATGGGGTGGCCCCCCTGTACCCCAATCCTTGGGTGTCCCCAATGTCCCCAATCCTGGGGTGTCCCCAATGTCCCTGTCATTGAAATCCTGTCCCAGGGTGTCCCCAATGTCTCCCAAATCCTGGCCTGGGGGTCCCCTGAAATCCTGGGGTCCCCAATGTCCCTCAAATCCTGGGGTGTCCCCACTGTCACTGAAATCCTGGCCTGGGGGGGGGACCCCTGTACCCCAAATCCTGGGGTGTCCCCAGTGTCCCCAATCCTGGGGTGTCCCCAATGTCCCCATCACTGAAATCCTGTCCCAGGGTGTCCCCCCTGTACCCCCAATCCTGGCCTGGGGGATCCCCAATGTCCCTGAAATCCTGGCCTGGGGTCCCCCTGTACCCCAAATCCTGGCCTGGGGGGTCCCTGAAATCCTGGGGTCCCCAATGTCCCCCAAATCCTGGGGTGTCCCCACTGTCACTGAAATCCTGGCCTGGGGGGGGACCCCTGTACCCCAAATCCTGGCCTGGGGGGTCCCTGAAATCCTGGCCTGGGGTCCCCCTGTACCCCAAATCCTGGGGTGTCCCCAATGTCCCCGTCATTGAAATCCTGTCCCGGGGTGTCCCCCTGTACCCCAAATCCTGGCCTGGGTGTGCCCAATGTCCCCCAACCCCTGTCCTGGGTGTCCCCCCAGCCCGGGGGTGTCCCCGGGGGTCCGGGGGTGTCCCCGGGGGTCCCCACGGGCTCTCTGCGCTCCCAGGGGGGCAAGGAGCACCTGATGCGCGCCCACTTTGGGCTGCCCAGCGTGGAGAAGGAGGAGGAGGAGGGGCGGCCGCCCATCGCCGTGCGCTTCGAGATCCCCTACTTCACTGTCTCGGGCATCCAGGTGGGCTGGGGAGGGGTCCCGGGGGCTGGGGAGGGGTCCTGGGGGGCTGGGGAGGGGTCCCGGGGGCTGGGGAGGGGTCTGGGGGGGCTGGGGAGGGGTCCCGGGGGCTGGGGAGGGGTCCCAGGGGGTTCCAGAGGGGTCCCGGGGGGTTTGGGGGACAGGAATAGGGAGGGCAGTGGGGTCTCTGCGGGGTCTGGGGTCTCCAGGAGGGGATCCTGGGGGATTTAGGGGTGGGTCAGGCAGGGTCTGGGGGTCTGGGGTCTCAGAATGGGATCCTGGGGGGTTTGGGGGTGGGATAGGAAGGGTCTGGGGGTCTGGGGTCTCCAGGAGGGGATCCTGGGGGGTTTGGGGGTGGGTCAGGCAGGGTCTGGGGTCTCACAATGGGATCCTGGGGGGTTTGGGGGTGGGATAGGAAGGGTCTGGGGTCTCCAGGAGGGGATCCTGGGAGATTTGGGGAGAGCCTGGGGGGCTCCGGGGGGTTTTTGGGGTGGGGGTGACCCCCCAGGTGCCCCCCCTCACCAGGTGCGGTACATGAAGATCATCGAGAAGAGCGGGTACCAGGCGCTGCCCTGGGTGCGCTACATCACCCAGAGCGGGGGTGAGTCGGGACCCCCGGGACCCCCGCCCGGGCCCCCAAATTCCCCTGGGACCCCCAAACCCCAGCCCGGGCCCCCCAGCCCAGACCCCCATCTCACCGCCTCTCTCTCTCTCTTGCAGATTACCAGATCCGCACCAGCTGAGAGGGGGGGGTCTCCCATGGGACCCCCGACCCCCATGGACCCCCTCCCATCTCCAGTCCCCCCTCCCTCCTCACGCCCACCCCCCTGCTCTGCCTCAATAAAGATGGAGCTGAGACCCCGTCCCGCTGCTCTGGGGGGGGCTGGGGGGGTCTCGAGTGGAAACAGAGTGGGGGGGTCGCGGTCCCAGTTTGGGGGTCCCGGGTGAGGGGGGCGATATGGGGTGGGGGGCGCTGTGGGTCCCACCCGCTGCTTTGGGCGCCGTTGCCCTTTTAAGAGCGGGAAGGGGCGGGGCTTTGCTGCGGCGGGAGGGGCGGGGCGCTCTGGTCACGTGGCGGCGGATCCGGAAGTGGCGCGCGGTCACGTGGGCGGGCATGGCGGAGCCCGAGCTCCGCGTGAATGCGGCGTTCGCGGAGCGCTACGGGCGGTACCGGCGGCGGGAGGAGCTGCAGCGGCGTGAGGCACCGGGAACGGGGGGAACCGGGATGGGAACGGGGCTGGGAACCGGGAACGGGCGGTACCGGCGGCGGGAGGAGCTGCAGCGCCGTGAGGCACCGGGAACGGGGAGAACAAGAACGGGGACCGAGCTCGGAAGGGGAGAACGGGACCAGGAACGGGACCCGCGATCGGGGGGAACCGGTGGCTCCCGGTGCTGACCGCTCCCGGTGCCCCCGGTGCCGATTTGGTCCCGGTCCCGGTTCTCCGGTTTCCCCCGGTGCCGGTTCCGATCGCTCCCGGTCTCCCCCCGGCAGTGCGGGACCGTTACGGTGACACCGCCGACAGCGGCGACAGCTCCAGCTCCGAGTCCAGCGGGGACGATGTGGTGAGCGGGGGGCGGGATCCCGGTACCGGTGACCCCCCGGTAACCCCTCCGTGACCTCCCGGTGACCCCCGGTCCCCCCCCCTCCAGGCCCTGGACCCCCGCGAGGAGCGCGAGTTCTACCGGACGCTGGCGCTGCTCAAGACGCGCGACCCCCGCATTTACCGGGCGGACACGGCGTTCTACACCGGCACCGGTACCGGGATATGGGGGGGAACCGAACCGGGATGGGGGGAACCGAACCGGTACCGGGATGGGGGGGGAACCGGAGCGGGGGTCCCGGAACCGGCCCGAGCTCACCCTGAGCCCCCCCAGGGGACGATGAGGACGATGAAGATGATGAGGATGATGATGATGATGAAGAGCGCCGGGCCCGGCCGATGTTCCTGAAGGATTACGAGCGGAAGGTGGTGCTGGAGCACGAGGGGTGAGTGGGAATTTGGGGAGGGGGCTCTGGGGGTCCCGAGCCCCCCCCGGGGCTGCCCTGACCTTCATCCCCCCCCCTGCAGGAAATACGTGGATGAGGAGGATGAGGAGGATGAGGAGGCAGCGGCCAAGCGGAGGAAGGTGAGAGGGGACCCCCCCCCAAAATCCCATTTTCCCCCCAAAATCCCATTTTTCCCCCCTCAAATCCCTTTTTGTCCACAAAATCCCTTTTTTCCCCTCAAAATCCCGCTTTGCCTCAAAATTCCCATTTTTTTCCTCTCCAAAATCCCAAGTTTTCCCTCAAATTCCCATTTTTTCCCCCCAAAATCCTATTTTTACCTCCAAAATCCCATTTCCCCCCAAAATCCCATTTTCCCCTCCCCAAATTCCCATTTTTTTCACCCAAATTCCCATTTTCCCCCCAAGTTCCTATTTTTTTCCCCAAAATCCTATTTTTCCTCCAGAATCCCCCTTTAGTCTCCCCAAAATCCCTTTCTGCCCCCCAAAATCCCATTTTTTTCCCAAAATTCCCATTCTCCTCCCCCAAATTCCCATTTTTTCCCTCAAAATCCCTTTTTTTTCCCCCAAAATAATCTCTTTTTTCCCCCAGGCCGAGGCCTCCCCCAGCTACGCCGAGGAGCAGCGGCAGCTCAAGGAGAGGTCGGGGGGATTTTGGGGGGAAAAATGGGAATTTGGGGGAGAGGAATGGGATTTTGAGGAAAAAAAAAGGGATTTTGGGGGGGTCTCTGTGATCTGGGGAGTTTCTGTCATTTTGAGGGGGGGTGTCTCTGATTTTGGGGAGGGGTCTCTGTGATTCTGGGGGCCTCTATTATTTTTCGGGAGGGGTCTTTGTGATTTTTTGGGGGGTCTCTGTGACTTTTGGGGGTCTCTGTTATTTTTGGAGAGGTCTCTGCGATTTTTGAGGAGGGGTCTGTGTGATTTTTGGGGGCCTCTGATTTTTGGGGGTCATGGGGATTTTGGGGAGGGGTCTCTGTGATTTTGGGGAGGGGTCTCTGTGATTTTTTGGGGGTCTCTGTGACTCTTGGGGGTCTCTATGATTTTGGGGAGGGGTCTCTGTGATTTCTGTGGGTCTCTATTATTTGGGGGTCTCTATTATTTTTGGGGAGGGGTCTCTGTGACTTTTGGGGTCTCTATTATTTTTGGGAGGGTCTCTGAGATTTTTGGGTGGGTCTCTGTGACTTTGGGGGGTCTCTATGATTTTGGGGAGGGGTCTCTGTGATTCTGGGGGCCTCTCTTATTTTTGGGGAGGGGTCTCTGTGATTTCTGGGGGTCTCTGTGATTTTTGAGGAGGGGTCTGTGTAATTTTTGGGGCCTCTGATTTTTGGGGGTCATGGGGATTTTGGGGAGGGGTCTCTGTGATTTTTTGGCAGGTCTCTGTGATTTTTGGGGGTCTCTATTATTTTTGGGGAGGGGTCTCTGTGATTTCTGTGGCTCTCTATTATTTTGGGGAGGGGTCT
Source organism: Zonotrichia leucophrys gambelii (assembly GCF_028769735.1). Classification (NCBI taxonomy): domain Eukaryota; kingdom Metazoa; phylum Chordata; class Aves; order Passeriformes; family Passerellidae; genus Zonotrichia; species Zonotrichia leucophrys. Next base: position 375,472 of record NW_026992253.1, read on the forward strand.
CTGTGACTCCTGGGGGTCTCTGTGATTTTGGGGAGGGGTCTCTGTGATTTCTAGGAGTCTCTATGATTTTGGGGAGGGGTCTCTGTGATTTCTGGGGGTCTCTATTATTTTGGGGAGGGGTCCCCGGCCCCGGGGCTGACCCTGGCCCCCTCCCCTCCCCCCCCCGCAGTTTCAGAGCCTTCGTGGCCGAGAGCGAGGATGAGGAGGGCGATGAAGGCGGGGGGGGGGCTCTGCTGCGGCCCCGGGAGCGGAGCCGGGAGGAAAAGGTGAGGGGGGGTCCCTGGGGGGGGCTTCCGGGACCCCAGGGGGGGATTTGGGGAGGTTTGGGGGGGTCCTGGGGGAGAATTGGGGAGGGGTTGGGGGGTCCTGGGGGAGATTTGGGGAGGGGGGGATTTGGGGGTCCTGGGGGAGATTTGGGGGGTTCTGGGGGTTTTTGGGGGTGTTTTTGGGGGTCTCAGGGCAGTTTTTGGGGAGGTTTTTGGGGGTCTCGGGGTGTTTTTGGGGGGTTTTTGGGGGTGTTTGGGGGGGGGTTTGGGGGTCTCAGGGGGTTTTTGGGGCAGTTTTTGGGGGTCTCTCACTGTTCTCCCCCAGGCCCAGGATCAGCAGCAGTACCTGGGGAGGGGGTGTTTTTGGGGAGGTTTTTGGGGGTCTCAGGGCAGTTTTTGGGGGTGTTTTTGGGGAGGTTTTTGGGGGTCTCAGGGCAGTTTTTGGGGGTTTTTGGGGGGTTTTTGGGGGTCTCTCACTCCATTTGCCCCCCCAGGCCCAGGAACAGCAGCAGTACCTGGGGAGGGGGGGGGGGGTTTGGGGGGCTCAGGGCAGGTTTTGGGGGGTGTTTTTGGGGGTCTCTCACCGTTCTCCCCCCAGGCCCAGGATCAGCAGCAGTACCTGGGGAGGGGGTGATTTCGGGGAGGTTTTTGGGGGGTTTTGGGGGTCTCAGGGCAGTTTTTTGGGGGGTTTTTGGGGGTCTCAGCCCCGTTTCCCCCCCAGGCCCAGGATCAGCAGCAGTACCTGGGGGAGGGGTGATTTCGGGGAGGTTTTTGGGGGGTTTTGGGGGTCTCAGGGCAGTTTTGTGGGGTGTTTTTGGGGGGGGGTTTGGGGGTCTCAGGGGTGTTTTTGGGGCAGTTTTTGGGGGTCTCTCACCCCGTTTCCCCCCAGGCCCAGGAACAGCAGCAGTACCTGGGGAGGGGGTGTTTTTGGGGAGGTTTTTGGGGGCCTCGGGGGTGTTTTTGGGAGGTGTTTTTTGGGGAGGTTTTTGGGGGTCTCAGGGCAGTTTTTGGGGTGTTTTGGGGGGTTTTTGGGGTCTCTCACTGTTCTCCCCCCAGGCCCAGGAACAGCAGCAGTACCTGGGGAGGGGATGTTTTTGGGGGGGGTTTGGGGGTCTCAGGGCAGTTTTTTGGGCAGTTTTTGGGGTGCTTTAGGGGCAGTTTTTGGGGGTCTCAGGGGTGGTTTTGGGGGTTTTGGGGGTCTCAGGGCAGTTTTTGGGGGTCTCTCACCCCATTTCCCCCCAGGCCCAGGAACAGCAGCAGTACCTGCGTTGGCTGCAGGGCCAGGCCGAGCCCCCCCCGGAGCCCCTGCAGGACCTGGTGAGGGGCTGGGGTCTGAAAATGGGGCTGGGGTCTGGAAATGGGGCTGGGGCTCTGAAAATGGGGCTGGGGGCTCTGGAAATGGGGCTGGGGGCTCCATTGAGGGGCTGGGGCTCTGGAAATGGGGCTGGGGGCTCTGGAAATGGGGCTGGGGGCTCTGGGGGGCTCCCAAGTGTGACCCCCACCCTATATTCTCCAGGAGCCCCTGCAGGACCTGGTGAGGGGCTGGGAGGGGGGGGTCCTGAGGGTCTGGGGTCTCTGGGGATGGGTCTGGGGGCTCTGGGGGGGGTCCCAGGTGTGACCCCAGCCCCATTTCCCAGTTGCCCCTGCAGAGGTTCTGGGGATGGGTCTGGGGGCTCTGGGGATGGGTCTGGGGTCTCGGGGGGGTGGTCCCAGGTGTGACCCCAGCCCCATTTCCCAGGAGCCCTTGCAGCAGCTCTGGGGATGGGTCTGGGGGCCCTGGGCATGGTTGGGGGGTGGTCCCGGGTGCGACCCCAGCCCCATTTCCCCCCAGCTGCCCCTGCAGCGGTTCTGGGGATGGGTCTGGGGGCTCTGGGGATGGGGCTGGGGTCTTTGGGGGGTGGTCCCGGTGCGACCCCAGCCCCATTTCCCAGGAGCCCCCGCAGCGGTTCTGGGATGGGTCTGGGGTCTCTGGGGATGAGTCTGGGGTCTCGGGGGGGTGATCCCAGGTGTGACCCCAGCCCCATTTCCCCAGTTGCCCCTGCAGAGGTTCTGGATATGAGTCTGGGGGCCCTGGGGATGGTTGGGGGGTGGTCCCGGGTGCGACCCCAGCCCCATTTCCCCCCAGCTGCCCCTGCAGCCCTTCTGGGATGGGTCTGGGGGCTCTGGGGTGGTCCCGGGTGCGACCCCAGCCCCATTTCCCCCCAGGTGCCCCTGCAGCGTTTCTGGTCGGACCCGGCGCTGGAGCCGGGCGAGCGCTTCCTGCGGGATTACCTGCTGGGCAACGGCTTCCGGGAGCGCGAGGAGGAGGAGGAGGAGGGCGAGGAAGGGTGAGCGGGGCACCCCCGACCCCTCAGGGCACCGCCAGACCCATTAAAGCACCCCAGACCCCTTAGAGCCCCCCCAGCGCCCCCAGACCCTTTAGAGCCCCCCCAGACCATCCCCACCCTTCATGGGACAAAGGGGAGCAGCTCCTGCAGCCGCCACTGGATTCGGAGTGGGGACCCCCTGTGACCTCCCCCAGACCCAAATGACCCCCCTGACCCCTTAGGACCCCCCAGACCCTTTAGATCCCCCCCAGAGCGCCCCCAGACCCCTCAGAGCCCCCCCAGACCATCCCCACCTTTCCCTGGGACAAAGGGGAGCAGCCCCAGGATGTGGAGTGGGGACCCCCTGTGACCTCCCCCAGACCCAAATGACCTCCCCTGACCCCTTAAGACCCCCCAGACCCTTTAGAGCCCCCCCAGAGCCCCCAGACCCATTAGAGTCCCCCCAGACCCATTAGATCCCCCCCAGACCATCCCCACCTTTCCCTGGGACAAAGGGGAGCAGCTCCTGCAGCCGCCACAAGAGGTGGAGTGGGGACCCCCTGTGACCTCCCCCAGACCCAAATGACCTCCCCTGACCCCTTAGGACCCCCCAGACCCTTTAGAGCCCCCCCAGAGCACCCCCAGACCCATTAGATCCCCCCCAGACCATCCCCACCCTTCCCTGGGACAAAGGGGAGCAGCCCCAGGATGTGGAGTGGGGACCCCCTGTGACCTCCCCACGACCCAAATGACCTCCCCTGACCCCTTAGGACACCCCCAGACCCATTAGAGCCCCCCCAGAGCGCCCCCAGACCCATTAGAGCCCCCCCAGACCATCCCCACCCTTCATGGGACAAAGGGGAGCAGCCCCAGGATGTGGAGTGGGGACCCCCTGTGACCTCCCCCAGACCCAAATGACCCCCCTGACCCCTGGGACCCCCTCTAGTGCCCCCCCAGACCCCTTAGGGCACCCCCAGACCCTTTTAGAGCCCCCCAGAGCGCCCCCAGACCCATTAGAGCCCCCCCAGACCATCCCCACCCTTCATGGGACAAAGGGGAGCAGCTCCTGCAGCAGCCACAGGAGTTGGAGTGGGGACCCCCTGTGACCTCCCCCAGACCCAAATGACCCCCCGTGACCCCTCTATGACCCCCGTGACCCCCCAGTTTGGCCGTGCCCCCCCTGGATGACTCCTCGGACGAGGGGGAGCTGTTCCTGCAGCGCCAGCAGGATTTCGAGCGCCGCCACAATTTCCGCTTCGAGGAGCCGGGGGCGGCCCAGGTGGGGCAAAATCGGGGGGCGGGGGGCAAAAATTGGGGGTCGGGGGGTGAAAATTGGGGTCTGGGGGCCAAAAATTGGGGGGGCAAAAAAAAAAATGGGGGCATTTGGGGTGAAAATTGGGTGAGGGAATGGGGGAGGTTTAGAGGGTGGGGCGGGGATTCGTGGGGTGGAATTTGGGGGGGGGGAGGCAGTTTTGGGGGAGTTCCGGTCCTGGATTTGGGGGTGATCTTCGGGCATGTGGGGTCCTCCTGACTGGGGCAGATTTTGGGGTCAGTTTTGGGTCCCGGAAAGGGTCCCTGAATTGGTGTGGGGGTTAATTTTGGGGATTTTGGGGGCAGTTCCGGGGGTCCCTGCCCTCTTTTGGGGGGTTAGCATTTTGGGGTCCTGTCCAGCCAACCAAGGGGGGTCCCTGAATTTGGGGTCAGTCCCGAGGGGGTACTCTATCTCACCCCATTCCAAGGGGGTCCCTGAAATTGGGGTCAGTTCTGGGGGTCCATTTCATCCCCACCATTTCCGGGGGTCCCTGAATTTGGGGGTCGTCTCCCTGGGGGTCCCTGAATTTGGGGGCAGTTCCGGGGGTCTCTCACCCCATTTCCCGGGGGTCCCTGAATTTGGGGTCAGTTCCGGGGGTCCGTTTCATACTACCCCATTTCCCGGGGGTCCCTGAATTTGGGGGCAGTTCCGGGGGTCCCTGAATTTGGGGTCAGTCCCGGGGGTCTCTCACCCCATTTCCCGGGGGTCCCTGAATTTGGGGGCAGTTCCGGGGGTCCCTGAATTTGGGGTCAGTTCCGGGGGTCCCTGACCCCTGTTTGTGGGGATTGATTTGGGGATTTTGGGGGTCCCACACTGGGGCAGATTTTGGGGGTAATTCTGGGGGTCCCTGAATTTGGGGTCAGTCCCGGGGGTCTCTCACCCCATTTCCCGGGGGTCCCTGAATTTGGGGTCAGTCCCGGGGGTCCCTCACCCCATTTCCCGGGGGTCCCTGAATTTGGGGGCAGTCCCGGGGGTCTCTCACCCCACTCCCCCCCAGCTGCAGAGCTTCCCCCGCTCCATCCCCTCCTCGGTGCGGCGCCGGGACGAGCGGCGCAAGGAGAAACGGGAGCAGCTCCGCGAGAGGAAGAGGAAGGTGAGGAAGATCCCAGGGGGTTTTGGGGGGTCCCGGCAGCCCCCCCAGGAGCCCCCAGACCCATTTGGGTGCCCCCAGGAGCGCGCCCGGCGCCGGGAGGAGCTGAAGCAGCTCAAGAAGCTGAAGCTGCAGGAGCTGCGGGCGCGGCTGGAGCGGATCCGCGAGGCCTCGGGCGCCGGAGCCTTCGGCCTCAGCCTCGGCCTCCTCCAGGAGGATTTCGACCCCGCGCGCCACGACCAGATCATGAACGTGGGTGACCCCCGAAAAAAACCCCAAAAATCACACCCAAAAACCGCAAAAATCACAGCCAAAACATCCCCAAAATCACACCCAAAACACCCAAAAATCCCCACTTAACTCCCCCAAAATGCCCCCAAAAATCCCCCCCAAAAACCCCAAAAATCACACCCAAAACACCCCCAAAATCCTACCCAAAAACCCCCAAAAATCCCACATTAAACTCCCCCAAAATCCCACATCCTGAATCCACCCAAAAACCACCACCAAATCCACCCAAAACCCCCAAAAATCACACACAAAACACCCCCGAAATCCTACCCAAAAACCTTCAAAAATCCCACCAAAATCCTACCCAAAACCCCCAAAAATCACACACAAAACCCCCAAAATCCACCCAAAAACCCTCAAAAACCCCCAAAATCCCCACCCAAAACCCCAAAAATCCCCCAAAAATCACCCCAAAAACCCAAAATCCACAAAACCCCCAAAATCCCACCCCCAAAACCCCAAAACATCCACCCAAAACCCCAAAAAAATCCCACCCAGAAACCCCAAAATCCCCCATAACCCAAAATCCCTACCCCAAAACCCCCCAAAAATCCCCCAAAATCCCCAACCCAAAATTCCCCCAAAACCCCAAAATCCCCCCAAAACCCCAAAACCCCCAAAATCCCCATTACTACCCCAAAATCCCCCAAAACTCCCCCAAAAACCCCCAAAATCCCCCCCCAAAACCCCCAAAATCTTCCCAAAATCCCCCAAAAACCCCCAAAATCCCCCAAAAATCCCCCAAAATTCCCCCAGCCCCAAAAATCCCCCAGAATCCCACCCTGAGCCCCCCCAAACCCCCCGTGCCCCCAGGAATGCTTTGGGGACGATTACTACGGCCGGGGCGAGGAGGAGAAGCCGCACTTTGAGGAAGAGGAGGGGCTGGATGGTGAGTGGGGGTCCTGGGGGGTCCTGGGGGGTCCCTGGTGTGTGGGGACCCCTCCCCAATCCCGTGTGTGCCCCCCCCCCCCCCCAGATGATTGGAACTGGGACACGTGGACGGGGCAGGAGGAAGAGGAAGGAGAGGAAGAGGAGGGGGAGCCCCCGAGGGAGCCGCACTGCGAGGACCCCGACTTCGTGGTGAGGAGGAGGAGACCCCTCCCCAAAACTGTGACACCCCCTGAGCTTGGAATGAGCCCCCCCAAAGCTGCGACCCCCCCCTCACTTCGGAATGAGCCCTCCCAAAACTGTGACCCCCCCCCCCCCACTTTGGAATGGCTCCCCAAAACTGTGACCCCCCCCCCCAACTTTGGAATGAGCCCCCAAATCTGTGACCCCCCCCAACCTCCAAAATTGCACCCCCCCCTTTGGAATGAGCCCCCCAAAAGTGTGACCCCCCCCAACTTTGGAATGAGCCCTCCAAACCTGTGACCCCCCCTCACTTTGGAATGAGCCCTCCCAAACTGCTGACCCCCCCAACTTTGGAATGAGCCCTTCCAAATCTGTGACCCCCCCAACTTTGGAATGAGCCCTTCCAAATCTGTGACCCCCCCTACTTTGGAATGAGCCTCCCAAACTGTGACCCCCCCCACTTTGGAATGAGCCCTCCCAAATCCTGTACCCCCCCAACTTTGGAATGAGCCCCCTCCCAAAATTGTGACCCCCCCCTCAAAATGAACCCCCAAAATTGTGACCCCCCTCCCCCACTGAACTCGTCACAGGGATGGGGGGTGGTCTCTGACTGGGGGGGGGGTCTTGGTTGGGGGGGTGCAGCCCCTCCCCACTGGCCCCGCCCCCCCCACTGACCCCCCCCCCCCACTGACCCCGCCCCCTCCCCACTGACCCCGCCCCTCCCCCCCCACAGATGGACGCCGATTTCGCCCCCGGGCCCCCCCCCGACCCCGCAGCCCCCCCGGGCCGGGCCCCTCCCCCCCAAACCGGGGGTCCCGGGGGGCGGCGGCGGCGCCGGGGGGGGCTCCTGAGGGAGGCGCTGGAGCGGGAGAAGCCCCCGTTCGACCCCGGTGAGTGAGAGACCCCTCCCCAAATTACTGAGAGAGACCCTTGAGAGACCCCAAATCCCTGAGAGACCCCTGAGAGACCCCAAATACCCGAGAGACCCTCCCCAAATTACTGAGACCCTTGAGAGACCCCTCCCCAAATTCCTGATATCCCCCAAATCCCTGAGAGACCCCTCCCCAAATTCCTGAGAGACCCCAAATACCTGAGACCCCTCCCCAAATTACTGAGAGAGACCCCTGAGAGACCCCCAAGTACATGAGAGAAACCCCAAATCCCTGAGACCCCTCCCCAAATTCCTGATACCACCAAATCTCTGAGACCCCCCCAAATTACTGAGACCCTTGAGAGACCCCTCCCCAAATTCCTGAGAGACCCCAAATTCCTGAGAGACCCCAAATCCCTGAGAGACCCCTCCCCAAATCCCTGAGAGACCCCCCTTCTACCCCGGTGAGTGAGAGGGGGGACCCTCAACACCTTACAGAGCCCCCTCCCCAAATACCTGAGGAACCCCGAACACCTGAGAGCTCCCAAAAGCTGAGAGAGACCCCCCCCAAACTCAGCTCAGAGAGACCCCAAACCCAACCCAGGACCCCCCTGGGACCCCCAGGACCCCCCAAAACCCAACCCAGGACCCCCCTGAGACCCCCCTGAGAACCCCAGACGCCCCCAGACCCCCAGGACCCCCCGTTCCCCAGCCCAGGGCCCGTTTGAGCAGTACCTGGACGAGTTTTACGCTCTGGATTTCGAGGACCTGATCGGGGACCTCCCGTGCCGCTTCAAATACCGGCGGGTGCTGCCCTGCGACTTCGGGCTCAGCACCGACGAGGTGAGACCCCCACCCAAATCCCCAAATCCCCCCCAAACCCTCCCCAAATCCCCCCCAAATACCGGCGGGTGCTGGGACCCCCAAACCCTCCCCAAATACCGGGGGCACCGGGACCCCCCAACCCTCCCCAAATACCGGCGGGTGCTGCCCTGCGACTTCGGGCTCAGCACCAACGAGGTGAGACCCCCCGGGACCCCCACCCAAATATCGGGGGGCACTGGGACCCCCCCAAACCTCCCCCAAAGCCCCCAATATCCCCTCAAAGCCCCCCAAACCTCCTTCAAACCCCCAAACCTCCCTAAGACCCCCCAAATCCCCCCCAAACCTCCCCCAAATCCCCCCCAACCTTCCCCAAACCCCCCAAATTCCCTCCAAACCCCCCAAATTTTCCCCAAAGCCCCCAATGTCCCCCCCTAAACCTCCTGAATCCCCCCAAACCTCCCTAGGACCCCCCCAAACCTCCCCCAAACCTCCCCAATGTCCCCTCAGACTCCCCCAAATCCCCCCAAACCCCCCAATTCCCTCCAAATCCCCCCAAAACCTTCCCCAAACCCCCCCAAATTCCCTCCAAACCCCCCAAATTTTCCCAAACCCCCCCAAACCTTCCCCAAACCCCCAAGACCCCCCCAAACCCCCCAATGTCCCCCCTAAACCTTCCTGAATCCCCCCAATGTCCCCCAAATCCCCCCAAACCCCCGCTGTCCCCCCAGATCCTGGCGGCCGATGACAAGGAGCTGAACCGCTGGTGCTCCCTGCGCAAGACCTGCATGTACCGGTGAGGGTGGGGGGCTCTGGGGACCCCCCCCCGGGTTATTTGGGGAGGGGTCTCACAGCCCCCTCCCCTCGCAGCTCGGAGCAGGAGGAGCGCCAGGACCAGGCCAATTACCGGCGGCGGGCGCAGAACCTCAGCAAGAAGCACCAGATCCTGCGCTCGCTCGTGGCTGAGTATGGGGGGCTTTGGGGGGCTTTGGGGGGCTTTGGGGGGCTTTGGGGTGCCCCGACCCCCCCTCACCGCCATCATCACCCTCACAGCCCCGAGGATGAGGAGGAGGAGGCGGCGGCGAAGCCGAAATTCGGGAAGAAGCACCGGGAGAAGAGGAAGCGCCGGGAGGGGAAGGGGAAGGGGGCGACCCCCGAGACCCCCCCAGCGACCCCCGGGGGTCCCCGGCGGGGGGGGGGCGCCCCCCTGGGCCCGGCCGTGCGCCTGGGGGGCCGCGAGTTCAGCGGGAGGAGGTTGGAAGCCTTCGGCCTCAACGCGCGGCGGCTGCGGATGCGGCAGCTGAGGAGGGAGCGGGGCCGGGGGAACGGCGGGGAAAATAACGGGAAAAACGGGAAAAATCACGGGAAAAATCCCGGGAAAAATCCCGGGGAAAACGAGAAAAATCCCGAGAAAAACGAGAAAAATCCTGGAGAAAATCCCGAGAAAAATCCTGGGGAAAGCGGGAAAAATCCTGGGAAAAGTCCTGGGAAAAACTCATGGAAAAATCCCGAGAAGAATCCCGAGAAAAACTCATGGAAAAATCCCGAGAAAAATCCTGGGGAAAATGGGAAAAATCCCGGGGAAAATCCCGGGAAAAACGAGAAAAATCATGAGAAAAATCCCGGGAAAAATCCTGGGAAAAATCCCGGGGAAAACGAGAAAAATCCTGGGAAAAATCCCGAGAAAAACGAGAAAAATCCTAGGAAAAATCCCGAGAAAAACTCATGGAAAAATCCCGAGAAAAACGAGAAAAATCCCGGGGAAAACAGGAGAAATCCTGAGAAAAGTCCTGGGAAAAACTCATGGAAAAATCCCGAGAAGAATCCCGAGAAAAACTCATGGAAAAATCCCGGGGAAAATGGGAAAAATCCTGAGAAAAGTCCTGGGAAAAACTCATGGAAAAATCCCGAGAAGAATCCCGAGAAAAATTCATGGAAAAATCCTGGGCAACATGAGAAAAATCCCGAGAAAAACTCTGGGAAAAACACCGGGAATACCGAGAAAAATACCGGGAAAAATACCTGGAATACTGAGAAAAATCCTGGGAAAAACCTCGGGAAAAATGAGAAAAATTCAGGGAAAAATCCTGGGAAAAACCCCGAGGAAACAGCAGCCGTCAATGGGAAAAAACAGAAACGCAGGAAAAACGCCCCAAACCGCCAGGAAAATACCTGAAACCGTCAGGAAAGCACCCGAAATTCTTGGGAAAACACCAAAACCACCTCAAAAATCTCCAGCAGTTCTGGAGAAGCCCCAGAACCGCCCAAAAAACATCGAAAATGTCCCAGAAAAGCCCCAGAAGCCCCTAAAAAACATCAAAAATGTCCCAGAACCCCCCAAAAATCAACGAAAATGCCCCAGGGACGCCGAGCTCGATTCAAGTTCTCTTTATTTGGGGGGGGGTCCTGAGTGGAGCAACAATAAATAACAGATACCCCCCCCCACCCTGAGCAGCCTCTGACAGTGAACGGGGAATTTGGGGAGGGGTCCCGGGAATTTGGGAGGGGTCCCGGGAATTTGGGGAGGGGTCCCGGGAATTTGGGGGGGGTCCCGGAATTTGGGGGGTTCGGGAATTTGGGGGGGGTCCCGGAGTGTGTGTGTATGGGGGGGGGGGCAGTAGTGACCCAAACCAGCCCCAATTTGAGGAGGGGGCGATGCCCGCAGCCCCCCCCCCCACCCCCCCAGGCCGATCCAGTGTTTTGGGGAGGGGTCCGGGGGGGTCACAGCAGCACAAACTCCTCCAAATTGGGGTTTTTGGGTTTTTTGGGGCGTTTTCCCCGCCGGGGGGGGGCGGGGGGCGGCCTGGGGGGGGCGTCCAGGGCCTGGTCCTGAGCGAGACCCTCGGCCAGGCTGAAAATGGGGTAACAGCGCTCCGGGGCCGAGGGGGGGGCCAGCACCTGCAAAACGGGTCAGAACCGGGAAATGGGTTGGAACCGGAAAATGGGTTAGAACTGGGAAAATGGGGGGTCAGAACCGGAAATGGGGGGGTTAGAACCGGAAATGGGGGGTCAGAAACCGGGAAAATGGGTTGGGAACCGGAAATGGGGGGTCAGAACCGGGAAAATGGGTTGGAACCGGAAATGGGGGGGTCAGAACCGGAAATGGGGGGTCAGAACCGGAAATGGGGGGGTTAGAACCGGGAAAATGGGGGGTCAGAACCGGAAATGGGTTAGAACCGGGAAAATGGGGGGTCAGAACAGGGAAATGGGGGGGGACAGGACTGGGAAATGGGTTGGAAACCGGGAAATGGGGGGTCAGAACCGGGAAAATGGGTTGGAACCGGAAAATGGGTCAGAACCGGGAAAATGGGTTGGAACCGGAAATGGGGGGTCAGAACCGGAAATGGGTTGGAACCGGGAAATGGGGGGGAAAACACCGGGAAATGGGGGGGACAGAACCGGAAATGGGGGGGTCAGCAACAAGAAATGGGGGGGTTAGAACTGGGAAATGGGGGGGACAACACCGGGAAATGGGGGTTCAGAACCGGGAAAATGGGGGATCAGAACTGGAAATGGGGGGGGCAGAACCGGAAATGGAGGGACAACACTGGGAAATGGGGGGAAAACACCAGGAATAGGGGGGCAGGTAAATGGGGGGGGTCAGCAACAGGAAATGGGGGTGTCAGAACTGGGAAATGGGGGTCAGCAATGGGAAAAGGCGGTAGACAAATCGGGAAAATGGGGGGGTGGGGTTAGAACTGGGAAAATGGGGGGAAAACACCGGGAAATGGGGGGGGTCAGAACCAGGAAATGGGGGGTCAGTAATGGAAATGGGGGGACAGCAAATGGGAAATGGGGGGGAACAGCATAGGGAAAAGGGGGTTCAGAACTGGGAAATGGGGGACAGGACTGGGAAATGGGGGGTTCAGTACTGGGAAATGGGGGATTCAGAACCGGGAAATGGGGGGGGGACAGGGCCGGGAAATGGGGGGTCAGTAATGGGAAATGGGGGGTTAGAACAGGAAATGGGGGGTCAGAACCGGGAAATTGGGGGGACAGCACTGGGAAATGGGGGGGATCAGCACCAGGAAAGAGGGGGGACAGCAAAGGGAAAAGGGGGTTCGGAACCGGGAAAAGGGGGTGTCAGTACCGGGAAAAGGGGGTGTCAGTACCGGGAAATGGGGCAGGGGGGGCACAGCGCTCCCCTTCCCCCCCCCGCACTCACCCGGGCCAGGTCCCCCCAGAGCCGGCCCAGCTCGGCGCCGCCGCTGTAGAAGCCGAAGGTGCAGCTCGGGTCCATCTTCCCGAAGGGCATTTTCCGCGGGAAGCAGCAGTGGAAGGACTGGGGGGGCAGGATAGGATTTTGGGGGGGGTCCCGTCACCCCCGTCACCCCCAGAGTGAGGCTGAATTTGGGGAGGGGGCGCCACCTGCAGCGGGAAATCCTCGCGGGCCGTGTCCACGCAGGGCTGGCACAGGTGCGGGTCCAGGTAGAGCAGGGAATCACCTGGGGGGGGGGCACGGAGGGTTTGGGACCCCCGGAGGGTTCGGGGACCCCCGGAAGGTTTGGGGACCCCCGGAGGGTTCGGGGACCCCCGGAAGGTTTGGGGACCCCCGGAGGGTTCGGGGACCCCCCCGGAGGTTTTGGGGACCCCCGGAAGGTTTGGGGACCCCCGGAGGGTTTGGGGACCCCCGGAGGGTTTGGGGACCCCCGGAAGGTTCGGGGACCCCCGGAGGGTTCGGGGACCCCCGGAAGGTTCGGGGACCCCCGGAGGTTTCGGGGACCCCCCGGAGGTTTTGGGGACCCCCGGAAGGTTTGGGGACCCCCGGAAGGTTCGGGGACCCCCGGAAGGTTCGGGGACCCCCGGAGGTTTCGGGGACCCCCCCCCCCCCGCGGGATCGGTACCTTGGAAGCCGAGGAAGAAGAGCGAGTGCCGCGGTTTGCCGCCGATGATGCCGAGGCAGGAACGGAGCCGCAGCAGCTCCTGAGGGCAGGGGGGGGACACGGTGGGACCGGGAACGGGAACGGGAACGGGAACGGGACAGGGAACGGGAACGGGAATGGGAACGGGAATGGGAATGGGAGCGGGAACGGGAACGGGAACGGGAATGGGAGCGGGAACGGGAGCGGGAGCGGGAGCGGGAACGGGAATGGGAACGGGAGCGGGAACGGGAACGGGAACGGGAATGGGAACGGGAACGGGAGCGGGAGCGGGAGCGGGAACGGGAATGGGAACGGGAACGGGAGCGGGAACGGGAACGGGAGCGGGAACGGGAGTGGGAACGGGAACGGGAATGGGAACGGGAATGGGAGCGGGAACGGGAACGGGAACGGGAGCGGGAACGGGAACGGGAATGGGAACGGGAACGGGAACGGGAATGGGAGCGGGATGGGAACGGGAACGGAGCGGGAACGGGAACGGGAGCGGGAACGGAACGGGGCGGGAACGGGAACGGGATCGGAGTGGAACGGGAACGGGAACGGAGCGGGAGCGGGAACGGGAGCGGGAACGGGAGCGGGAATGGGAGCGGGAATGGGAACGGGAGCGGGAGCGGGAACGGGAGCGGGAACGGGAACGGGATGGGAACGGGAACGGGAATGGCACCGGGATGGGCACCGGAAATGGCACCGGGAGCGGGATGGGATCGGGAACGGGAGTGGGAGCGGGAACGGCACCGGGATGGGCACTGGGATTGGCACCGGGAACGCCACCGAGACTGGAACAGCGCCGGGAACTGCACCGGGATCGGCACCACGAACGGCACCGGCACCGGCACCGACACCGGCAGGGGCGCCGGGAGCGCCCCCAGACCCACCTTGACGCACTCCACGTACACGGGGTTCAGGTTCTCGCCCCCCAAGCGCGCCGGCACCAGCAGGATGAGCCCGCGGGGCGGCTCCGGCTCCGCTGCTCCCGGTGCTCCCGGTGTTCCCGCTCCCGGTGCTCCCGCTCCCGGTGCTCCCGTTGTTCCCGGTCCCGGTGCTCCCGGTATTCCCGGTCCCGGTGCTCCCGTTGCTCCCGGTCCCGTTGTTCCCGGTCCCGTTGTTCCCGCTCCCGGTGCTCCCGGCCCCGTTGTTCCCGTTCCCGGTGCTCCCGGTGCTCCCGGTATTCCCGGTCCCGGTGCTCCCGCTCCCGTTGCTCCCGGTGCCCCGGGTCCCGTTGTTCCCGCTCCCGGTGCTCCCGGTATTCCCGGTCCCGGTGCTCCCGTTGTTCCCGATCCCGGTGCTCCCGGTATTCCCGCTCCCGATGCTCCCGTTGTTCCCGCTCCCGGTGCTCCCGGTATTCCCGGTCCCGGCATTCCCGGTGCTCCCGGCCCCGCTGTTTCCCCGTCAGGCTCGGCCCGCACCAACCTGGCCACGTCCCCTTTGTAAACTGCAATAAAGGGGAGGGGGCTGCTCATTCCCGCCCCCCCCCCCCGACCCCCCCCAAACCGGGACCCCCGCCCGGTTCCCCC